>NC_053023.1:428628878-428928878 GCF_003073215.2 Triticum urartu | reverse complement strand
CGGATCTCGGGTAGGGGGTCCCGAACTGTGCGTCTAGGCCGGATGGTAACAGGAGGCAGGGGACACTTTGTTTTACCCAGGTTCGGGCCCTCTCGATGGAGGTAATACTCTACTCCTACTTGATTAATATTGATGATATGGGTAATACAAGAGTAGATCTACCACGAGATCAAGGAGGCTAAACCCTAGAAGTTAGCCTATGGTATGATTGTTGTGTATGGAGTTGATGTTCTATCAACTAGCCTGGCCTCGGTTTATATAATGCACGAGAGGCCTAGGATAACAAGAGTCCTAGCCGAATACGCCGGTGGGGGAGGGGTCCTTGTCTTGATCACCAAGTCTTGTGGAATCTTCCTTGTATGCAGTAGCCGTCCGGACTAGCCCATGAGTATACGGCCACGGGGGTCCTCGGCCCAATCTAACAGATCAGGAGATGACGTGGTGAGTACCCCCTAGCCCAGGACACCGTCAATGGGCTTCACAATCTTAGAGAAATTCTCAATGAATCTCTGATAATATCCCGCGAGTCCTAGAAAACTGCGGATCTCTCCCACTGAGGTGGGTGCCAACCACTCAGTGACTGACTTAACCTTGGTTGAGTCTACTGCTATACCTTCTCCGGATATAACATGTCGAAGGAATCCAACTTCCTTCAGCCAAAACTCACAATTGCTGAACTTGGCATACAACTGATGTTCCCTGAGTTTCTCGAGAACTAAACGCAAATGCTCCATGTGTTCCTCTTCATCCTTTGAGTATACCAAGATATCATCAACGAACACCACAAGAAACTTATCCAAGAATTCCATGAACACCTTATTCATCATACTCATGAAATAGGCAGGGGCATTAGTCAATCCAAATGACATAACCGTATACTCATATAGCCCATACCTTGTGGTGAAAGCAGTTTTAGGTATATCCTTTTCTCGAATCTTCAGCTGGTGAGGTCGATCTTTGAAAACACTTTAGCTCCTTGCAATTGGTCAAACGGATCATTGATCATTGGCAGTGGGTACTTGTTCTTGATCGTCACTTCATTCAATGCACGATAATCAACAACCATCCTCGGAGATTTATCTTTCTTCTCAACCAAGAGCACTGGGGCTCCCCATGGTGATGAACTTTGTCGAATGTAACCTTTCTCCAATAACTCCTTGATCTGCTTCTTAATCTCCTCTAGATCATTTGCGGGCATCCGGTATGGTCTCTTCGATATCAGTCCGGTGCCTGGTAACAGCTCTATCAAAAACTCAATATCACGATCTGGCGGCATGCCTGGTAATTCCTCTGGAAATACATCCGGGTAATCCTTCACTACAGGAACTTCTTCCTGAACAACTCCCGTGAGGGAATTTATGTGAGTACTCTTAGGAGTATGCCTGGATACATACTTAATCCTTTTTGCCTCTGGGGTGGTGAGTACAATTGACCTACTGGCGCAATCAATGTTTCCTCCATATTTTGATAACCAATCCATCCCCAGTATCACATCCAATCCTTGGGATTCCAAAATTATTAGGTCTGAGGGGAAAACATGGCTGCCAATGGTTAAGGGTATCCGGTCGCACCATCGGTTAGCCATATACTCTGCACCTGGTGAGGTCACTAGGAAGGGTGTCCTAAGGGCTAAGGTGGGTAACTTAAACTTGTCCACAAATCCCCTTGAAATGTATGAATGCGATGCACCAGTATCAAAAAGAACGAGAGTGGTAAATGACTTCAACCAAAACTTACCGATCACTGCATCTGGCTGCTCTTCAACCTCCTCCACGTTCACGTGGTTCACTTGTCCCCTGTTGAAAGGGTTGGGCTTCTTCCCTGAGCTTCCATTTCCATTGCCATTATTTAACTCTAGACAATCATTGCCGTAGTGCCCAGTCTTCTCGCACTTGAAACAGGTAACGTGACTCTGGTTCTTCTTGGCGGGTGTGGCTGGGTTAGAGCGGTTCTGATTGCTGCTCGCTCCATTCTCATTCCCATTCTTTGGGCCATTGTGGTTATGATAACTTCCTCCATTGTGAGTGTGGCCTCCATGATTATGGGTGTATCCTCCCGAGTTCAGGGTAAAACGAGGCTTCTACGATGTTCCTGCATTGTACTTCCCTTGTCCATACTTCCTCTTGCGGCTCTCAATCTGCTGCTGCTTCCCTTCAATCATAAGAGCCTTATCTACCAACTCTTGGTAGTTGTTGAATGTTGCCACCATTAACTACACACTCATCTCATCCTTCAGCCCTTCCATAAACTTCTCCTGCTTCGCGGCATCTGTGGCCACATCATCTGGGGCATAGCGAGATAACTTACTAAACTCCTCCACGTACTGAGCTACAGTACGATTCCCCTGGTGTAAGTTGTGAAACTCACGCTTCTTCATGCTCATAGCTCCAGTTGAGACATGGGCTGTGCAGAAAGCTTGCTGAAACTGCTCCCAAGTGACATTTGCTATGGGAAAAGTGGCTGTGTAATTCTCCCACCATGCGGCTGCGGGTCCATCCTATTGGTGTGCGGAAAAACACACATTCTCAGCATCTGTGCAACCGGCAGTGGTTAACTCCCTTCCAATACTGTGTAGCCAGTCATCCGCAACTATAGGCTCGGTGCTACTGGAAAACACTGGCAGCTGTAACCTCAGAAAACAGGCTAAGTTGTCAACTAGAGGTGGTGGCGGAGGGTTGTTGTTGTTATTGTTGTTGTTGCCTTGATTCTGAACTAACAACTGCATCAAGGCATTCTGCTGCTGGATCAACTGAGTGAGCTCTGGTGGGAAGACAAATCCGGGGTCACGTCTCGGAGGCATCTGATGGGTTTTAGAGGGGAGAGATTAGAATAGAATGAGGTCTAGTGAGAAAGCACTACCCATATGCACATGAGACAAACACAATCATATCATATCACTCAATCAATCAAGCAAGGGCATACAATCAATCTAACTTTCGTTACAGTGCTCGGACTATTCTATATACATGGGGAACACTACTGATCATATGGTGGTCTACTAGAAATTTTGATCGGTGGAAGACTCCATGATATCCGCTCTAGCTTCGTCTTCATAGTCATCATCACTACCATCAGGGTCGGAGTCGGTGTCGTCGATGAGGATGTAGTCTTCAGAACAAATCTCCTTGGGTTCGTCGTCTTCTCCTCCTGGCGCGGGGTCTCCCATGAAAACTCCTAGCTTCCTCGTCAGGTCGTCATTCATCTCCACAAGTATCGTCATTTCCTCCTCATATCCATCGCGTCTAGACTTGAGTTCCTCTTCTAGCTCTGTGATCCTGGTCATCGCCTTCTTCAAATCTATCATGCTTGCGCACATCTGGTTCTCCTGGCAACATATGTGATGGTTTAACTCCTGGATGAATGCTGCAATGGACCTGTCCTTCCTTGTGCTGATCATCTCCCATTTCTCATCTCGGCGCCCACATATCTGGTAGATAGTGTCCTTAAGCTCCTTGTGGTAAACTTCGCCGATGCGTCCCATGGCGATGTGGCTACAATGCTCTTTCGTAGACTCCAGGTTGGTGCATCAAAATAAAACTCTATGGGCTCAGTGACTGGTGTGAATGTCCTTCCTGGAACTTGAACTCGAATCATCCAACGTTCCTCTTCTGGTAGTGTGGCGGTGTAGGTCCCGGTGAAGCTTGGTATTCCGATGTTGAGGTACCTAGCGACTTCCTTCAAGTGTCGTCCAAACGGGATGTCTTCATCCGGCTGTGTAAACTTATTCCTTGAGTCCGCCATCCTAAAGAGTAGAAAATGGAGAGGAGTCAGAAATGAGTAGAGAAGAGTGATCTATGGCTCATCTTAGGGGTCGTGTCCTACATTCAGCGTGTGCTCTGATACCATCTTGTAGCGACCTGACATCAGACGGTCAAGTCTCTATGCTTTAGTGCCATCCTTGAATCGGTAATGCTGACACACGCAGTACTCGATGGATTTATAACAGAGTACCAATCACACACTTATTACATCGAATGTCTCAAAAGAGAATTTTTTACAATAAATATGGCTTAAGGCCATCTAAATAAGATAACAGCAGAAGGCTTGGAAGATAAAGCGAGTCCATCAACTCCAGTGGCATAGCTGAGTGCACGACAAACGACCTATGGCATTTTACTCGTCGTCTGAAAAGTCTGCAACATAATACATTGCAGCCCGAAAATGGGTCAGCACATGGAATATGCTGGCAATGTAACACAGTAGAGCAATGAACAAATAAATGCTATCACTACATGCAGATATGGCTGGTGGAGGTTCTATGGTTACAAAGTTTTTGCGAAAAGCCAAATTTTCCCTAAAACAAAGGAATATATTTTATTTAACTATAATGGTAGTTGAAACAACATTGAGAATGGTACCCCCATCTCAATCCCACTTAAAAGTAATTGTTAACCCAACAAGTTAATTTAGAGTGATAAGATCCACGGGATAATTCAAGAACCAGATACTCAAGATGTCCATAACCGGGGACATGGCTAACCATGATTAGTTTGTACACTCTGCAGAGGTTTGCGCACTTTTCCCCACAAGACTCGATCTCCTCCGTTGGATTTCTCGCACTACATGGTGTTTGAGAAATGGATGACCGAGACACAGTTTTTCAGATGCATTAACTCTAACCCCGGGTAGACCGTACCAACCTACATTCCCTACATCTGCTAGTGTACCACTGGAAGAGGTCATGCAACTTACTCCACTATGTTAGAGCCCATAATAGCTTGTGGCTTCACACGGAAGTTTCAAGCATGAATAATCTTATGATCCCTTTGAGCCTGGGTGGCGGACCATAGGAGGATCACACGGTATAACCCCGGGATCTCCTAGGACAACACTGGTATAACCCCAGGTGCCCACAAGCAATCCACCCAGATGTGTATTAAAGTTGCCACCTTAAGTTGAAACATTAATTAAAAACCTCACATCTGTCATGGATACTCTCAAACCCAATCCACGTCTACGAGCATAGCATAGCAATATAAGCATAACGTAGAAGTAACTCCCAAGGGTTTGATAATAAACATGTAATAGGTTCTACCTCATCATCTACATCCCAAACCCACATGTTAAGAGATCCTACTCATGCAATGTGTGAGGGTTGAAACTAATGCATAAAAACTGGGTATGAAAGAGTATGATCAATGTGTTACTTGCCTTGCTGACGATCCGCAAAGCCTAAAGATTCGTAGTAGCACGCTTTGCACTTCGGGTATTCTATCACAAACAGACAATAGCATACATAAGCACTCAAGCAAAGATGCATGGGTAAAACTCAAATAAGAAGATATAACCAGAAATTTCAACTGAAGAACTCCGGTTTGCAAAAAGAATCAAATCAAACGAAGCAACGAAACTCAAACTATGAAAGAAACAAGACCCGATCACTAATATGAACTAAAGTCAAATTTTACAGTATCAAAATCTTGTTCAAGTTGGATAAACAGAAAGAGGGCTTCGAGACAAAGATCTAGGCTCTTGTTTCACCCGATTTGGATAAAGGAGCGAAAAGATATACTAGATCGAAGATTAGGGCAGAAATCGCGATCGAAAAAAGTCACGGAAAAACCCTGGAAAAAGAAAACTGACGAACAGGCTAACGAACGAACGTTCGCTATCTGCGGCTAACGGATGTACGGTGTTTGTTAAAACGAACTTACGGGCGAACGTCCGCTATTTAACTAAACCGAAGAAAAACCGAACAAAACCGATCTATTAAAAAATCAAACTAGGGTTTAGAAAAACGAATGGTTTTCTCACGAAAACTGGCTGCGGCGACGGTTACCTCCGGCGAGATCGGATCCGGTGGTGGGGCGGCGGGACGGCGGCTCCGGCGGTTAGTGGCGGGTGGCGGGATGGGGCGGCGCGCGGCGGCGGAGGCAGCTATGTGGCGGGGTGGCGAGGTGGCGGCGGCGCGGATCTGGCGGGGCTAGGGTTTCGGTGGGCGGCGGCGCGACTTGGGCCTCGGGGGTTCGCGGGCTGCGGCTTATAAAGCCAGCCGGGCCAGGAGTCCTAGCCGGACACGGCCTAGTAGGTCGGTTCACTTTTTTTAAAATAAATCCTGACGCGGAAAAACAAACGAAAGAAATACTAAACGGACTCCAAAAATCCTGAAATAAATTTTCACGGTCCTCTAATAATATTGCGGACAAAAGTGAACATTTATTTAGACCTCTAATGCAATTTTGAAAAACACATATTTTTCCGAATTCAAATAAAATTGCAATAAAATCCAAATAAAATATCTTATTTGATTTTAATATTTTTCCTCTAATATTTCCTTTATTTTGGAGAATTCATATTATCTCCTCTCATATATTTTAATTAGAAATATTTTCGGAGAGGAAAAATATTTAGAACCAAATGATCCTCTTGTCAAAATTTGAGAAAACTCAAATATGAAAATATCGAAATTCCCTACTCTCTCCGTGGGTCCTTGAGTTGCTTAGAATTTCGAGGATCGCAAAACGGAAATGCAGTAAAATATGATATGCGTGAATGACCTATGTATAACATTCCAAATTGAAAATTTGGGATGTTACAATTGACTTCATACTTCAGCATATCTGTTAGAATCAAAAAATAATAATTAAAAAAATATTACTTCTTCTAGTTTGACAAAATTGTAAGTTTTAGTTTCTGGAAAGACTAACCTGTGGTACACTTGATTAATGACAGCTTGGTATTCCCTCTGTGTTGACTGATTAGTTGATATAGAATTTTTTTCCTCAACTCTGGTACTTGTTCTGGCTCTAAGGTTGTTGTTGTTCCATCATTGTAGTAGTGCTTCAGGTTCATGTACATATAGAATGCGCAGTCCATTCTGCATGTAGAGGAATGGTACTAGTAAGATTGTTGCATTCAAGAAACAGAAAGAAGAGAAATGTTGGAGCAATGGTAGTGGTAATTGTTGCATTGAAAAGATGAAAGAACATAATTATTTCGGTAATTGTAGTAGTGAATCTTGCATTAAAAAAATAAAGAAGTGAATTGTTGGAAATGCTTACATGTATTCTCCTTGAAGTGGCACCTGCAGTTTGACCTTTTTGAAATGGCCAATGCTTTTTTTCTGAAAGTTGTAGCTTTGTGCTTATGTGCTTCCAGATTTTCATTAATTTGCTGGTTACATTGTTGAAGAATTCTATTGTGCCTGGATATGCAGTTGAAGAGTCAAGGAGTTCAAAGCGTTGTTTTTGCATGTTAACTGTAATGGTGAAGTAATGACTTATAGTTTCGTCTTGCTCAAACCAGCGCAACAAACATGGTAGAAGGAACTGCAAAACACAAAATAAAAATAAAACACTTGGAAATCTTCTTATATTTAGAAACATAAAATAAAAAGAGAACTTTGCATAACATATACGCAATTACAACTATTTTGTTTTTGAAACAGCTGATCTGCTTACCATGTTATAATCTTGCAGATTTTCTTCTTCTTGCATGTTGAAAAATGATCTAAGCCTTGCAGGTAGTATATTTTTTTCTAATGTGTTGTTGATCATTATTTTTGTAACACATTGGATCTTTGTCGTCGGCTTCCTTTATCGAGTGCTACTTGTTTCGTCATAGATACACAAAGGGAATTTGTCAGTTCAAATATAGGGGAAGTTTATCTATTTATAAAGTCATATATATTGTTTTAAACGTGATTCTTTTGCCATGATATTTACTTACAGTGTTTCTTAACGACAGAGTCTTTCTCCGTGTGCCATTGAGTTGTTTTCTCAAGATTGTTAGCATGGGCTCGATTGCTTTGTGGTGTACTAATTTACCGACCTTGAAGCTTTCAGCGACATGGCCTAGATTGACATCAAACTTGTCCGTTGTGATGAAAAGCTCATCCCTGCAAAGTATATTTAGAAAAATGTTTTAGTTTACACATGATACAGTCAAAATGATCATGTCTAAGAATGTGTTCTGTGTTAGTTGCATGAACTTACATTTCTCTCTTTGTCCATGGCTTGCATACATCGTTGTACAGGTCTTCGATGGCTCTGTTGACGGAATCACTATCTTTGCCCCCTTTCTCCATTGTGCCTGCGATGATTTTGAATTTAATGTAAATAATTCCAAGTCACAAGATCACAAGATAGCAATTAAGTTTCTATTGTCTTGCCTCCTTCGATGCTGGAAGATATGTCATGTCCAGTGTTGTTCCTTTCTTGTTCTCTTTCTGCTTCTTGCGGCATGTTATGTTCTTCTTTTTGCATTGTACCCTTTTGTTCAGTTTCTACTCCACCCTTATTTGAGTCATTTGTCCTTTTCTTAGCATCATGTTTTTCCTCGTCAACCGTCATGTCTTGCTGGTGGTCTTTTCTGTCTTGTTTTTTAGTCTCGACCTGGTTGCTACTGACCTCTCTGCCAGGGGAATTGGCATCGTACGACGGTGTAGGGTTTTCTTTGATAGTTTCTGGTTCTTTCTCTAGAACAATTTGTGTGTTTGCTTCATTGGTTATATCTCCGTGGTTGCCTTCTTCGTGTTTCTGTGTTATCGTTGAAAAAGCATTGAAATAATTTAACTTGCTACTTTATTTTAATTATAGCAACTGTTATGGGAAAATAGCAAAGCGTTCGGTGCATGGTTTGAGCTATTTTGATTGTGATTAAGTCGTAATTTTGTGGAAACATTTTGTGCAACTTCACCTGTTGAGTTGTCGTTGGTGATGCTGACTGTTCCACCCGTTCTTTGTTGAGTGTAGTTTCTTGGGGATCCTCTTGTTCTTTCTTTTGGTGTTCATCGTCACTGTCATAGTTTTTGTCTTGCAGCTGTTCAATCATAAAGGTGGTTAAGTTGGAGTGCATTTGAGTTCTCATGGAACTACTTTGTATTTTCGTAGAATCAACTTATGTAACTTTACTTCCTCAATCGTTGCTACTTCTGTTGTCTCTGCTACTGTTCTTGTTGTTGCTGCCGACTGTTGTGCTTGTTCTTAGTTGAGTGGAGGTTTTTGGGCATCTTTTTGTTCGTTCTTCTGTAGTTCATCGCCGCTGCCGTCGTTTTTGTCTTGTAGCTTTTGAAACACACAGGTAGCTTAGTGGTAGTGCATTTGAGGTTCCACATAGCTATTTTATACTTTCATAGGATCAGCTTATGTAACTTTACCTTTTCAGTCGTTGTCGTTGTTGCAGTCTCTGCTGCATGTTTTTCTGTGAGTGAATATTTTGGGGCTTGGTCTTCTGTGACATTGATGACTACCGTTTGAAAAACATGTTGCCCTTCTTCAGTGCCCTCCTTTTGCTCACTGGTCTCCTCTGTCTGCGATGCAGGAAAGTAGTGAAATGTCAAATGCGTATTTTTGAACTATAAAATCGTGAAGAGGTATTATGTCTTTTCACCTCTGTATTTATTGTTGTTACTGTTGATTGTTCTACGTGTTGTTCGTTGAGTGGTGGTTTTGGGTCCTTCTCTTGCTCTTTATTTTCCTGTTCATCGTCACTGACCTTGTTTTTTCTTGCAGTTGTTCAAACATAGAGGTGGAAAAGTGAGAGTGCATTGGAGTGAATACATATGTAGTAGGTTCGAGTTTATTTGATTGTCCATGTAGCAATTTTATAATTTGGTAGTTGCAGGTTTTGTAACTTTACCTTTTCAATCGTTGATGATGCCGCTGTCTCTGGTACCTGTTGTTTGGTGAGTGAATTCTTTGTGGCTTGGTCTTCAGTGGCATTATTGTCTACCATTTGAAGAACGTGTTCGGGTTGTTCATTGGGCTGCTCTCGTTGTGTTTGATGGTCTTGATTGTTGGTGCTCTTTTGAGCTTCTTGTGCCTGCACCAACACAAAAAAATATTTGAGAAATGGGTGCATCTCTGACTGTTCAGTTACAATTTTTTTATAAGATCTCTTTCTCTGGAGTTGGAGGACTATCTACTACTGGAACTACGGCTTCTCCTCGTCTCGTGTTGTCCTCTTGTTTTTTCTTATTCAATGTCTATGCCAGTGCTTTCGCTTGCTTCCTCTTCCTGTTTAATAAAGATTGAAATTATAGATTGAACTTCATTTGTGTCTAAGCTTTGTAACCTCACCTCTTCAGATGTTGTTGTTTGAAGTTCTGTGTGTTTTCGAGTTTCCTTTGGTTGTGCTGCTTCTTGATCTTCGAGATCAACGTACTCGTTTGTTTCCTGCATTTGTTCAAAGAAAAGGGTGAGACATCCCTTATAATCCTTGTATCGCGGTGGCGGGGTGTATTAGGTAGTTCAGACATCATAAATGTTTTGAAAAGTGGTTGTTGTTGTTGAATTTTTACCTCTGTGTTCATGACTGGGTTATTCGTGCCTGCATCGACTGTTTCTTTGTCAGGTATAACAGTCTCTAGTTTCTCATTGGCTGGGATGTCTTGGGCTTTCTCCTTTGTACTCGTGATGGTGATCTACAATGTCGTGGCGCTGGAAATCTCTTGTACACAAACTTCCTGTTCTGTGACACCTTCGTCTGTTTAAGGTTCACTATGGGGTTCAATTTTAACACGGGTTGTCTCTTGGTCATGCAGTGCTTGTGATACCTGGAGATCAAACAATATGAGTTTGCGGTTGTCTTTCTTTCCTGCCATTATGAGTTTTCGGTGTGGGGTGTGGTGGGCTATGGAAGTTTACCTCCTCTTCATTGTTTTCTTCTTCTTTGTCGTTTGTTATGCTAACGGTTGATTGTGGGTCAGCATCTTGCATTTGGTTAGCGGGACTGCTGACTTGATTGTCCTCCAGCTGAGCCTATATTTTGTTGGAGTTTTGTCAGTTAACTTATAACTCTATCTAGTTTGAAAGGAAAAATGGATGTTCATACTGACCTCTTCACTGGTTCTGACGTCGATCGTATCTTGTGCTTGTGTTGGGGTAGTTGTTGTTGTTGTACCATTGTATGTTGTGAGGTTGCTTTGTTTGTTGTGTTCATTCTTGTTTTTGGGGTTGTTGACACCATCCTGCTGTTGGAGTTCATCTTGGCCTGGCGTGCTATTGATACGTTCCTGAAAGCATTGAGACAGTTCTTTTCAGTTGAGGTATGAAAACAGGGGTTTGCTTTAGGGGGCGGATGGCACCATGCATTACTATTTATTTAACTGTTTTGCCGCTTTATCTTCTTCTTGTTAATGCCCACGTCCCTTGATTTTGTTCTTCTCTTCCTCTCTTCGTCTTCTTCTATTTCTTTCTTTTCTCCTTTCTCTTGGTTCTGTTGTGGCTACGATTTCATTCGTGCAGTTGGCATCGACTAGTCTACTTGAGGCTGCTGGATCTGCTTGCTCTAGTGTTTGCAGGGTCGCGTTGTCTGTCAGGTACCTTGTGCAAACTATGTCTTGAAAATCTCTGAGTTGTTCGACAGCTTCAATTAGGGACATTGTTTGTTGCACGACTGAGGTCTTGTTTTTTCATCTAATCTCTCCTCTTTTTTGCTGCATTGGTGTTCAGCCCTGGTGGTTACTCTGGGTAACTGTTCTGCTTCATCGAGCACTTTTTCCAACAATTTCTTTATCCTTTGGAACCTTTCTTCTGGTCCTGTGCTGATGCTTTTGTTTGGTTCCCTGCTTCCACTGGTGCCGACACGTGGCTCACGCCGGCGCTTAGGTGGAGGTTGTAGCAGTTTGGTCGTGTGCTGGTGTTGCTTTCCCGCTATCTAGTGAATTGAAGACAAAGTTGATGCTGTGCTAGCATAGAAGATCCTCTCTGTTGTTCCTTTTCATGTATGCATCGTTTCGGTGGAATGGAGTTGATTAGAATGGAAACTGTTTTCAAAAAGGGAAGGACTCGTTTATGTACAACAGAGCTATACCGGTATCTTGCCAAATTCATAGTCATCTGGTCGTGCTTTTCCGTCCCTTTTCATGTCTGCTCTAGCTATTTTCGCTAGGTCTATCTCTTTAAGATGGTTTGCTCGTGGTAATGAGGTCTTGTCCATTGTCTTTGCAATCTCCCGCATTTCTTTTGTGTCGTTTGGCAGCAGTAGGGAGTTTAGGTACATGATTACTAGTCCCTGTGCCAAACCATTTATATGCTTTTTGTTCTTTTCTTCCTGAGTCAACATCCTATGCTTCTGCCATATCTTGGCTCCTTCCTTAATAATTTCGACAATTACCTCGCAGAAATCCATCTTTGCCATTTCTGGATAGTCTATGTCCTTGACCATTATAGCTTGTCGGGCGAAGATAGCGGTGCTTGACCCGCAGACAACGTTGTGGAAAAAACTAAGGAAAAAAATATTTTAACTGATTTCCTGTTTGACTGTTCGTCATCTAGTTCCACCAATTTTTCTAGCTCCATGAACAGTTCTTTTGGCTTGAAATTTGTACGTTTGAAGCCAAGGTCTGACATCAGTTCTTTCATTGAAGGTGGGCTCTTCGCTGGCCTTGGTGCTGATTTTTCTGTGCCGTTTGGGTATCCAAACACCTTGTGTATAGCTTCCTTGGTAATCTTGATTTTTTTGTCTTTGGTACCATCACCAAAGGTTATTTTCATGCTTTCTGTGTCCAGGTTGTTGTAGATGTGTGCTGCAAGCGGTCTGCAGATGGAGCCCATTATTTTTAGTTCTCTATGCTGCCAAATCCTGCCATCCTAATATCTTGCTTGTGACGGTCTTTAAGTAAATTCCATGCTTTCTTGACATGGGAGAATGCTGCCCCTGCCTTGATTTGGCATTTCTCTTTGTTTGTTTCTTGCTGTTCTTCGTCAACTGTTGGTGCTGCCAATTCTTTTCCGCTTGTCTTTTTCCTCTTTCTGTCCTTCTATCCTGATTTGGGCTGTTTGAGAAGAAAAAAAGAAAGGGTTTTGTTAGAAAGGAACGTTAGATCCTGAGTGCTGAATAGTGGTATTCAAAATTAGTACATAAGTGTGTTTTTACATCATCGTCATGTTCTGCGTCACTGTCGTGCTCTTTGGCATCATCGCTGTGTGTAGGAATGAAATCTGCATCATGTTGTCTATCATCGTCGTCACCATTGGTATCTGAACCTTTGCTATTGGTATCGTCTTGTTCTTTTTCTACCCTTTGTCGTTTGTTTTTCTTCTTGCGTTCACCTTGTTTCTTCGTGCCGGTTGGTGGTGTTGGCGGGAGTACCATTAGAGGTAATGGCTGATGCTGCAAGGTACTGGTGTCGATGATGTTTTCAGCATTGTCCTTTTGCTTTTGCCTTTTTGCTCCAGGAGTAAAAACAGTGCTGGTATCTGATTTTCTCTTCTTTTTGCTTGTTGCTAGATGTTTAATCTTGTTGAGCCTGGTGTAAGTTACCATTTCTGCCGCAGGTGGTTTCTTCTTCATGTTTTGTTCTGTGTCCTTTTCTGACGAATGAGGAGACATGATGTGTGTTTCTGCGCTTTCAATGTCAGCGTCTTCATGTCCTGCATAATGACCAGGTAACAAAAAAGGATATTCTTTTGTCCGAAAATAATTGATACACATTTAAAATATATATCTTCCACGATTATGCATAAGGAATGTGAAACTCTCAAAGGGGATTTTTAGTTTTCTTTTTTTGGGTTAAGAAAGGTTATTACTACTGTTACTGATTGAGCTAATCAGGGGATGGGAAAAAATATTAATTATGGTTATAAGTGCAGCTGGGGAAGTGAAGTTAGGGTGAAGCATTTTCTGAGACAAAAATGCACTCTGCAGCTGATATTTCATAATGGGAGGAATATCATCAAGGAGAGTTGAAGATTTATTGGGTAAGTTAAATTGTTTTGGAATTAAAAATAAGATAGTGTGCGAACATTTTTAATGTTTTCTATAGAGAAATATATAAAAGTGGCAGGTAGTTTTATTTGTAGACATAGTTAAGTTATTGTTGTCAAGGATAGCAGTTAAGTTACTAAGTCTCAATATAGTTTTTTGTAGATTGACAGTGGACACTTTTGCTCAAACCTTTGACAGGATCTTACTGGATTGCATGCTCTTTAGCAGGGTCTTCGTTAGTATTTTGCTGGGTTTTAGCTTCTTCATGAGGATTTCTCATTGCTGCATAAAAATGGGCAGGTGTTAGAAGCAGAGTTGAGTGTCACAGAAAAAAACCCTGCATGTTGTGACAACAAATTTGTATCGATAGAGAGGCACGGGTTGTTTTACCCTAGAAGCACAGGGTACACCTATTCTTTGTTCATGGTTTTTCACACCAGAGGCACTTTATTTGAAAACGGTTACATTGAAGGGACAAGGGATGTATAAAATCTCGTACGGTTATCAGGTTTGGCCTCTCAGGATGCTTGCGGGGTTTGGATCTATCGACGTATTCTAGTTAGTGATGTTTCAGGTTTAGTACCTTTGAGCACATATCGTATGGCGAAAATTCTAGGGCGGAGAGCAGTAGCATTTCTATTAAATCTCATATCTGCGCTAGTTCAATTTGTTAGACAAATTGATTTAGGTTATTGGAAAACTCCTTGGTAGCGGTGGCTAGGGTTGCTGTTCCTGGAAGCGGAAAAATCACTATGATCTACCCGGTGGAATGGAGTGGGATAGAATGATAATTACCTTCAGTTACTTGTGCGGTGTTCTTCACTTCCATCCGCTTATTGTGTCGTTGCTCTTTTTTTGTTGCGATTTCCGCCGCCGTTGTTGAAGTCCTTGCCATCGATCGCCGCAGTCGGCGGGGTTATTGGTGTTCTCGCGGGCAGTGTGTGGCAGTGTGTATGTCGGATTGGAGGGTGGTTGGTGAACGCGGTGGCGGTTGTCCGGTGTCGCGAACTGGATTTCAAATTTGTGTTTGTGTGCAGAAGGAAGGAGGAGAGCGTGCAAGAGTGATGAAGGTTTCGAGATTTACTTTGCGGAAAGGGAAGCAAGCTAGTAGAAGAGGGAGGGAGAGATGGAAACCATCGAACCGTCTCTAATCTTCAACCGTCCGTTTGAGCATCAAGATTCGTTATGCTTGGCTTGGGTTTTTTTGTGCTACAATTTTTTTTAGTGTTGAGACTGGTAGTGCTGAAGTGGAGCCTCTCTACGTACATGCATGTGGATGCAGGCACACGAGGCACGTAAGTGCAGGTTCTATAGGCACGTAGATGCAGGCACAGGAGGCACGGAAGTGTAGGATCTACAAGCAGTTAAAGAACCACGGGACAGGCAAGTGTCGGGTGAGGCACATGGATGTAAGCATCGGAGGCATGGACACAGGCACGGACATGCTGCTTCTCGAGGCACGGGTGTCAACCCTGTGGATGTACAAGAGTGCGGTGGCAGAGGCATGTGTTAGAATGCTCGGTTAAAGAGGCACGATTGTGAAGTCTCAGGAGCGACGCGGGTGTGGCAGTGGGACCAAGTAAGAGTCACGGCGCATGTTACGTTAGGCACGTGTGTGCAGGCACGGAAGGCAGAAAAGGTGAATCCACAACAGGCACATACGTGTGCTTTCTCAAGTCAAGGTTGTGCACTCTCTGGATGCACAAAAGTGCGGCGGCAGAGGCATGGGTCCGACTACTCGGTTAGAGAACCACGGTTCAAGTGATGTGGGTGTGGCACTACGGGGCACGTAAGAGTCGCGGCAAGTGTCACGTGAGGCACGTGGGTGCAGGTACATAAGGCACGGAAATGAAGGCACCATGGTTGTGAAGTCACGTGGTAGTGCTGAAGTGGAGCCTCTCTACGTACAGGTATGTGGATGCAGGCACACGAGGCACGGAAGTGCACGTTCTATAGGCACGTAGATGCAGGCACAGGAGGCACGGAAGTGTAGGTTCTACAGGCAGTTAGAGAACCACGGGACATGCAAGTGCCACATGAGGCACGTGGATGTAAGCATCAGAGGCACAGAAATGAAGCCAACACAGGCACGGACATGCTGCTTCTCGAGGCACGGGTATCAACCCTGTGGATGTACAAGAGTGCGTTGGCAGAGGCATGTGTTTGAATGCTCGGTTAAAGAGGCACGGTTGTGAAGTCTCGGGAGCGATGCGGGTGTGGCAGTGGGACCATGTAAGAGTCACGGCGCATGTTATGTTGGGCACGTGAGGCACGTGGGTGCAGGCACGGAAGGAAGAAAAGGTGAATCCACAACAGGCATGTACGTGTGTTTTCTCAAGTCACGGGTGTGCACTATCTGGATGCACAAAAGTGTGGCGGCAGAGCATGGGTCCGACTGCTCGGTTAGAGAACCACGGTTTGTCAAGTGACGTGGGTGTGGCACTATGGGGCACGTAAGAGTCGCGGCAAGTGTCACGTGAGGCACGTAGGTGCAGGTACGTAAGGCACTACGGGGCACGACGATTTGACGATTGCTTTTTCCCGGCAACCGCGAGCACTGCCAGTCGGCGATTGCCCCGACGCATAGCAACGGCAAGCGCATTTCTACCGCCCTCACTAATACGACGAGGCCGCGTCCAACCGCCTCCTCCACGACCCAAACCTTGCCACAAAAGGGCAACTGCGCTTCCATAGCCGCTCAATTCCAAAAACACTATTGTCATTCCATCTCAACTAGCAACTCCTCACAATCTCTGTGTCAAGGCCGCCATCGCTGGAGGAGCGTAATGGCGGAGGAACCATCTGCCAAGCCTCCCCGTGGTGATACGTCCGACCAGAGCAGCAAGGTTGACGACGTTCATGTCCCCGGTCAGAAGCACGACTACAAAAGGCACCTCTAGGAGGTTGACATGCACGGCAAGGAAAAGCTGGATGTCGTATGCACCAGCAATCCTGACGAAGCCAACAAGATGATCAGCAGGATCCTGAAGAGGGTATGCGGCTTGTACCCTCAGTACATCGGCGTTGACGTCGAGTATACCAGGGAAGACGAACCTCCGCAGAGGGCAGCGGTTCTGCAGTTATGCATGGGGGAACTCTATTTGGTATACCACATCACCGCGGCAACAAAATGGTGAACCATCCTAGAGTTTCAACCTCTCCATGCTTCTGTTTAATTAGCTTTTCACCCTGAAATTCGATTAAATTGGTTTATTGAGTTGATGTATCAGTGAAGTTTCTAGAGTAGATGCAGCATAATAGATTTTGAACTTGACTCACCAGATCAGTTTATGTATTTGATGCACTAGATTAATTTATGAATTTGATGTACGAGATTATTTTCTGAACCTTGATGTTCTAGTGTAGTTTCTATTCTAGTGTAGTTTTTATATTTGATGTTCTAGTGTAGTTCAGTTTCTTGAATTGATGTGTTAACGTGGCTAAGAAGTAGATATGTCATTGATTCAAGTGTAAATACCAAAAATAAAATTAACATGTTGTGCTTGTATTTTATTTCTGAACTTTGCATCGCAGTTTCTGAAATTTTTTGGTCCATGAATTATACGTACTATATAAGCATGTACTTGATGGATCAACCTTAAATGTGTCATCCCCCTTGCAGGACCAAGAGCATGCGCCCGTTCCTGAAGGAGGACAGGTTCTACACCTTTGCGGGCTTCAGTATTGGAGGTGACAGAGAGGTGCTGCGAAGATCTGGTTTGGAGATCAACCCCGACAAGTACATCAACATCCAGCGCAAATGGAGAGTTCCGTTCAAGGGAAGAAAGAGGTACCACTCTTTGGCTGATGTTGCAGGGAGCGTGATCCACCCATTCTACAAACAGATGAAGGATAAGATTGACTGGGTTGAAGACCATAAACTGTGGGGGATCAGCCCACTTCCAGATTACCTCATCGAGTATGCAGTGATAGATGCGTACGCCACCTACGAGTCGTGGAAGAGAATTGAAAACATCAGAGAAGGTCTGGAGAGTGCAGAAGAGGCAGCAAAGAATTATGACGATCCTTATTACGGCTACTAGTGATGACGAAAACATAGAAAACTGCTCGTGGAGTTGCTTATGTTTCTACTTGTCCTTTGTATTGTTTTCAGGTTCATAGTTTACTTCTGTTAGAACGAAGCAGTTTCTAATGTCATTTGTATCAGGTTAAACAAGTTTGCTTATGTCAAGTTGTAGTTTGTTTATGTGATTGAACAAGTTATTTAGCTTGCTAATTATTATGTTTATTCAGCAATCATGTGATTTTGAAGTAGTAATGTTGCTTTTTACTCTAAAAACAAGAAAATACAAAGCAGTCTTTTTACACTAAGTACAGTTTAGTTGTGCACACAAGCGCGACTTCTTGAGGAGTGGCAGGAGTGGCATGGGTCGGAATACGCAGTTAGAGAGGCACAGGTTTGCAGTCTCTAGAGCCATCAGCGTGTGTTACTACAGGGGCCGGAGGCACGGAATGGAAGTCTCTATAGAAATGAAGGTATCACAAGCATTTAGAGGCACATGGACGGAGTAGGAGAGGTGAGCTCCGAATACAAAGTTACAGGGTCACGGTTTGGAAGTGTGCAGAGCCAAGGGTGTGCGACACCATGGGGCATGTAAGAGTCATGGCAAGAGTCATGTGAGAGAGGCACCTGGATGCAGGTACGCAAGGCACGGGATTGCGACTTCTCGATGCACGGGTATCAACGTTGTGGATGCACAATAGTGTGGTGGCAGAGGCATGTGTTGGAATGCTCTGTTAGAGATGCACTGTTGTGACGTTTGTGAAGAGACACGGGCGTGGTACTGCGACCATGTAAGATTCACGGGGCGTGACACGTTAGGCACGTGGACGCAGGCACGGAAGGCACAGAGGTGAAGAGGCAAGAGACACAAAAGTGGGGTTTTTGTTGTCGTGAACAGCTATCAATCCTATGGATGTTCAAAAGTGTGGTACTAGAGGCATGCTTCCGAATACGCAGTTAGGGAGTCACGGTTGTGAAGCCTCTAGAGAGTCATGCGTGTCTGGCATCATGGGCATGCTTTGTTACGTGCTTAATCGGATGATTTGACGGTTGCCTTTTCCCGGCAACCACGAGCACTGTCATTCGGTGGTTGCCCCGACGCACAGCAACGGCGAGCGCATGTCTACCGCCCTCACTACCATGATGAGGCCGCGTCCAGCCGCCTCCTCCACGACCCAAACCTTGCCACAAAATGGCAACCGCGCTTCCATAACCGCTCAATTCCGAAAACACTATTGTCGCTCCATCTCAACTAGCAACTCCTCACAATCTCTGTGTCAAGGCCGCCATCGCTGGAGGAGTGTAATGGCGGAGGAACCATCTGCCAAGTGTCCTCGTGGTGAGACGTCCGACCAGAGCACCGAGGTCGATGATGTTCAGGTCCCCGGTCATAAGCACGACTACAAAAGGCACCTCAAGGAGATTGACATCCACGACAAGGAAAAGGTGGATGTCGTATGCACTAGCAATCCTGACGAAGCTGACAAGATGATCAGCAGGGTCCTGAAGAGGGTCTGCGGCTTGTACCGTCAGTACATCGGCGTTGATGTCGAGTATACCAGGGAAGACGAACCACCACAGAGGGTAGCGGTTCTGCAGTTATGTGTGGAGGAACTCTGTCTGGTATACCACATCACCGCGACAACAAAATGGTGAACCATCCTACAGTTTCATCCTCTCCATGCTTCTGTTTAATTAGCTTTTCACCCCGAAATTTGATTAAATTGGTTTATTGACTTGATGTATCAGTGAAGTTTCTGAAGTGGATGCAGCAGAATAGATTTTGAACTTGACTCACCAGATCAGTTTATGTATTTGATGCACTAGATTAATTTATGAATTTTATGTACGAGATTATTTTCTGAACCTTGATGTTCTAGTGTAGTTTCTGTTCTAGTGTAGTTTCTAGATTTGATGTTCTAGTGTAGTTCAGTTTCTTGAATTGATGTGTTAACGTGGCTAAGAAGTAGATAGGTCATTGATTCAAGTGTAAATACCAAAAATAAAATTAACATGATGTGCTTGTATTTTATTTCTAAACTTTGCATAGCAGTTTCTGAAATTTTTTGGTACATGAATTATACATACTATATAAGCATGTACTTGATGGATACTTGATGGGTCCACCTTAAATGTGTCATCCCCCTTGCAGGACCAAGAGCATGCGCCCGTTCCTGAAGGAGGACTGGTTCTACACCTTTGTCGGCTTCAGTATTGGAGGTGACAGAGAGATGCTGCGAAGATCTGGTTTGGAGATCAACCCTGACAAGTACATCAACATCCAGCGCAAATGGAGAGTTCCGTTCAAGGGAAGAAAGAGGTGCCACTCTTTGGCTGATGTTGCAGGGAGGGTGATCCACCCATTCTACAAACAGATGAAGGATAAGATTGACAGGGTTGAAGACCATAAACTGTGGGGGATCAGCCCACTTCCAGATTACCTCATCAAGTATGCAGTGATAGATGCGTACGCCACCTACGAGTCATGGAAGAGAATTGAAAACATCAGAGAAGGTCTGGAGAGTGCAGAAGAGGCAGAGAAGAATTATGACGATCCTTATTACGGCTACTAGTGATGACGAAAACATAGAAAACTGCTCGTAGAGTTCCTTGTGTTTCTGCTTGTCCTTTGTATTGTTTTCAGGTTTGTAGTTTACTTATGTTAGAACGAAGCAGTTTCTAATGTCATCTGTATCAGGTTAAACAAGTTTGCTTATGTCAAGTTTGTAGTTTGTTTATGTGATTGAACAAGTTATTTAGCTTGCTAAGTATTATGTTTATTCAGCAATCATGTGATTTTGAAGTAGTAATGTTGCTTTTTACTCTAAAAACAACAAAATACAAAGCAGTCTTTTACGCTAAGTACAGTTTAGTTGTGCACACAAGTGCAACTTCTTGAGGAGTGGCATGAGTGGCATGGGTCGGAATACGCAGTTAGAGAGGCACATGTTTGCAGTCTCTAGAGCCACCGGTGTGTGTTACTACAGGGGCCGGAGGCACGGAATGGAAGTCTCTACAGAAATGAAGGCATCACAAGCATTCAAAGGCACGTGGACGGAGTAGGAGAGGTGAGCTCTGAATACATAGTTACATGGAAGTGGGGTTTTTGTTGTCATGAACAACTATCAATCCTGTGGATGTTCAAAAGTGTGTTACCAAAGGCATGCTTTCGAATACGCAGTTCGGGAGTCACGGTTGTGAAGCCTCTAGAGAGTCACACGTGTCTGGCATCACGGGCATGGAGTGGTGTGGGGCTTTGAGAGGCATCACTGGCCCTCAACCCTCTGTATGCATGGTGGTTTGGTAGGAGAGGCTTACTTGCTAATACTGAGGTAGGGAGGCACCATTGTGGATAGACAGGTGTGAGGTCTCTAATGACGCGAGTGGGTGGCACCACATGCATTTGTGTGAATACTCATTTAGAGAGTCACGTCTGTACTCACACCAGATGCATGCTGTAGGTTGGTGGCATTTGGTAGCACACGGTTGTAGAGAGGGGGAATGTTTGTGAAACATCAAAGTCACCGGCGGTCACGCGTAAGGAGTATGTAGAGTCACGGTGCGTCGACGTGACACACGTATGTCTAGGGACAAACTTGGGGCTTTATGGGCATGGTCATCAACCGCCTGGACCGATAGTTGTGAAGTGTCCGGGGGCACCGACTTGTGTTTGAAAGCTTGGTTATTGAAGAATCAAGGAACTACATTAATAAAAAGAGTCTGTTGCTTCATTATCATAGTATGATGTGCGGTTAAACCGTTTTTTGAGGTTTCGATGGAGCTAGGCTCGTTCGCTTATCAACAACTTTTTATTCCCTGATGTCGTCGTAGATCTTTCTAATCTCATCGCCCATTTTTCTGGGTTCGATTGTATTTTGATCGCTAAATAGTAGCCTGCATAGTTCTTGTGCTTTCCATTGTTCCATGTCATCCTGTATAAAAGTTCAGTGAAAAACAAGGAGAAAAACACATCAGAATTAGGTCATGCAGTTGTATGATATCTAGCAGATTTATTGCGAGTTTTAAGCGAAAACTTACATCAAAATTATCTATCTCTTCGACGAAGTGGTTGCCATCAAAGAGTTGCGCGAACCTTAGAACAGCAAATGGGGTTTCATATTTGTTCACCTTTGGAATGCCCTGTAAAAATTGAACTTCCCATCTAGTCTTTTCCTTTCGAATTTTCACCGAGTAATATTTCGTACACTTCTTTAAACCTGGGTACCTGGGAATTGCATTTTGTTTTTGCTTTCGAGAGACATGTTGTCGTGGAATTGTCACAGCAGATGTCCTAGTGAAAGGACTTAGTCGTGGAGCCATCGCAACTAGGAATCTTAAAGGGGTTAATCGGGACAAAGGACACGAGAGGTTTATACTGGTTGGGCCCCTTGCGGTGAAGGTAAAGCCTAGTCCAGTTGATGTGGTATTGCTAGGTTTCGATGACCAAGGAGCGAATACGCTAGCTTGGCTCTCGATCTGTTCTCTCTTGCCCTAAGCCGCCGCTGGGTCGTCCCCTTATATACACGGGTTGACGCCCTGCGGCCTACAGAGTCCTGGCTGGCTCATACAACGTGTCCGGCTCGGTGACATCTCTTACATGCCTTGTATTACAAGTCTATTCATACATGACGGTTTATACTTACGGGCCTTAGGCCGCCTTTGGCCTTGGGCCTATTATAAGCCTTATTGTAAACCGTCACCTCGTATACTCTTCAGGCTTCATTCACGTAACCCACCATTGTGGTTGACCCGGCCCCTCCTGGGCGAGTCATACCTGGTAGTCATATCCCCAACATTAGGCCCCAGGTTGATTTGAACTTTGTTCATGTCAATCTTCAACACTTAGAAAAAATCCGTCTTCCACTACATGTAAAAACTCCGTAACCCGCCATGATGTCATCTTCAGAAAATTTGTAAACTCGCCACGGCGTCATTTTCAACGGATCCTTATCTTAAATGCCTTCCGGACATCGAGGCGTCTAATTAGCTGGATAATCATCATTTTGGCCTTCCTCATTTTTCACGCCTGCCTATTCACCTATCTCCCTATAAATTGGAATGGCTAGTCTTCCTCATTCTTCTTCTTCCTTCTCTCGCAACCCCTCTATTGCTCAAACTCCGCTGCCGCCACAACGCCCACCGTCGTCCTCAACCTTGGCCGCTGCATCAACATGAGCTTGTCCCGAGAACAGCGGCAATCCTCCGTAGTAGAACCGCATCCGTAAGTTCTTGCTTTTCCGCACCTTAGATCCGCATTAGGGTTTGCAAGTTCTTTTGTGTTCTTCGCTGTTCATCATAGATCCTTCGTAGTTTCTCCACTGCATCCTCTTTTGATCTAAAAGAAGTATGGATCTCATGCGGTAGTTGTTTCGCATCCATTTTAGATGCTAGTAGATCCCCTTTTCTTGTACAAAGGCCTCCTTAGAACTGACGAACTCCTCTGTACTGGGTTTTTTATGTCTATATTTAGTTTCCTTTTTTGAACAATCTTGATCCAAAATAATAGCAATAGCCCGTGAAACTTGTTTATCTCAATAGTTAGCCATTTTTTTGTCGCTGGCAACTTTTGAATACCTTTAATCATGGCAGATTATCATGCCGGCTCATTTTTCCTTCATATATCATTAGCCCTTACTTAAGCCGCCATTACGCATCTGTATTGCAGACATTAACCTGTGATTCCACCATTTAACTTAAACCGGCAAATTACTTCCTTTTTAGCTTGTCCTCTCACCATGCCGCCAAAGACGACGACAGTTTGCAACTGGGTCCCTTCCATAGTCACTGACACCACTCTGAAGGACTTTGTTAACATTGGGTTTTTACCAGAGAAGAGCATTATGTCTTATCGCGCCCCTGACCCGGCCGAAGAAAAACCTCAGCCCATGGATGGTGAAGTCATCATTTTTACTGATCATATGAACCGGGGTTTTTCACCGACCGGCTCAAAATTCTTCAGAGATGTTCTGCACTTTTTCAAGCTTCATCCACAAGATCTTGGACCCAATTCCATATCAAATATCTGCAATTTCCAGGTTCTCTGTGAGGTTTATCTTCAAGAAGAACCTACTGTTGAACTCTTCAGAGAGTATTTCTATTTGAACCGCCAGAATGAATACACCAACGGCCCCAGCTTGGAACTTGGTGGAATTTCGATTCAGCGCGGATAGGGTGTTGTCTTTCCCTTAGTAGTCTTACCAAGCCATCCCAAGGATTGGAACCAAACTTGGTTTTATTGCAAAGACACGTCGCCAGCTAACGAAAAACCAATGTCGGGTTATCGCGCGGAGCACCTTGATGCTAAGTTTTCACTCCCTGATAAGCTTTTTGCCGCTGAACATAAGAAGCTCATCCCAACCATCAAAAGGGTGCAAGCCTTGCTGGGAAACGGCTTAACTGGTGTTGACTTGATCCGCTGTTGAATCGCATGGCGGATCATCCCTCTGAGAAGCCGGTCTGACTTGATGTATAATTACACCGGAGGAGCAGACGATCTGTTGCGTTATAGCTCTCTACATCTGACTAAAGAAGCCATCGTTGAAATGTCAACTACCCTTGTAAACAACAAATATGAAGACTGCAGTAAAGTAGGATTGAATCCTTTCTGCAAACTTAACCCGGCACTAGAGGTAAATCCCCTTGATTCCTTTTTTCTTTAATAGTTAAGTACTTGCATGATGTTTCAACCTGTTATTTGCCTACAGGCCAAATCTGACTTTTGGAAGGCCAAATATGATCATGAAGCCGCCAAGAAGGCTAGAGCCGCCGCCATTGCCGCGAAGAAGACAACCCAAAAATCTAAGAAGAAACAAACTGCTTCTGTTATGTTCAAGCTGGATGATGTTTCTGAGTCGGAGGTAGCCCTTGACTCTCTTGGCCTGCTTTTTAACAACCTTATTGACACTGATCATTGCCAAGATTACACAAGGGCTAGCCATGCAGTAAAAGAAGAGGTAACTATTTCCTCTGACTCAGAACCTTTGCCAAGACAGAAACCTCGATCGGTAACCCAGAAAGTAAGGTTTTCACACCCTTTGTCTTATTTGGATCCTCATTTTCTTTTGAAAAAACAGCAACATGAAAGCCGCCGTCAGACCCGGACCAGTGACGACAATGTACTGCCCTCCGGCTTACCGAAAACTCCTCGGAAACTCTAGAATGAGGTTTATTTCACCTTTGACTTTTGCTTTTGTCAATGAATCTACTTCCTTGCTCTTTTTAAATTCTGATTTCACTTTTGCAGGAGGTCTCTCGTTCTTCTGGTGATTCCTCGTAGACCCAACTTCCGGCTTTCAAGACTGCCCCTCGGTAAAGATAATTATCCTTCTTCTGCATCTTTATGTCTGTATCATTATACTGACTCATCAAATTCCTCTTAGCGGTCAAGCAAAACCCAAGAAATCCAGGGTGATTAAGCCGACTGAAAACCCGGACGCTGCTGAACCAGCACTGCCAACTCCTGCCCCGGGACAACCTGAAGCACCAGAAGACCCTGCTATTAACGTTCGAATAGATCCTCCTGAATCGTCTGTTGATGAAACTGTTCTCAACCCATCTACTGTTGAACTGTCAAGCTCAGCTAACCCACCGGCGACTTACGATAGTGACGTTTTAATCACTGGTAGTAGATTTGTTGAATAGGGCAATCCAACGGTACTGGCCAGACACTCCGCCAAGCAAGAGGCTTTGGAAAAGCAGAAAGTTCGCTTTGACATCTCTCACTATGCTCACCTGAGCATTAGTGATGTGCTATCTGGCTACCTTAGTCACGTGCATTCTACCCGTGACTCCAAAATTGAGATGGTCAAATAGCTGCAATTGAAATATGAGGTATGATCTCCAGCTTTCATTAACTTATATGCTTTGCCAGCCCCCCAAGTCTCCTGATTATGATAAATTTGAATGATCTGTAGACTTGTGATATATGTTGGCGTTCTGACCTAGATTTTTCCAAGTCCGGTTTAAAATGTTTAACCAGAGTTATCTGATTAGCATAATTTAACCTGTAGTCCCCAAGGGTCGGCTTAATTCATCATGAATGAGCCGGTACTTAACTACATAGCTGTCTTGAATCAGTCCAAACTAATATTGTTATCCGTCTCAAGAGGAAAAAATTTCTGAATGTCATGCATTAGCCCCCAAGTGCCAAGCGTTGCTACTTGTAAAACACTTGGGACTTTAATCATAGAAGAGTCATTTGTGCATTTAAAAGTTGCCTTGGTAGACATTAGCCCCCAAGTGTCGAGTGGTGTTGCGTTGCAAAGCACTTGGGACTTTAGTCAGTATGACCTTTATTGGAATAAATTTTGACACACCTATGCATGTCTGTAGACCGCCATAAATGACTTGGGTTCTCAACTGACTGATGCGAAAACCCGGTTGGCGGCTCAAGAGACTGAGATAAAGAATGCTAACTCCAAACTCCAGTTGAGCCTATCTGAAGTAGAGAAACTGAAGACCAGTTTTGATGTAGAGAAAAAATCCTGGGCCGATGAAAAAACCTTGTTGATACAGCGTGCTAAGACAGCCGAAACGGCTCTCAAGGAGGTTACCAGGAACTCACCGGTTTAAAGAACCGTGTGTCTCAGATGGTCTCTGCAATCTTCGGTGTGTCATTGCATTATTTACTTCAACTCTATTTTTGCCAGAAATATAAGCCGCCTGCTTAACCTTTTAAAATACCCAAGGCGGTCCACGGAGTAGCAATCTGAGCCAAAACATCTTGATAAAACTCAAGGCGGTTTACACCCTGGTGGAGCAACTGTACACTGGAGCTCAACGGGCACTTGCCATTATGTCCCCAGCCAACCAAGGACCAAACCTCTTGAGTGATGTCTTGAAGAAGTTATCTATCTTACCCACCAGATTCCAAGAAGTCAAGTGGTCTTGTGCAAGAGCCGGAGCCCTAACTGCTCTAAGCCGCTCCAAAGCCTGGGTGCCGGAGCTAGACTCGGCGGATGTAGCCAAGGGGTATCCCAGCCTTAAGGAAGACGAGACTCGTTTGATCAATAAGATTTTGCTACTTGTGTGAGGGGAGTTCGTCCTCATGCTACCATCCTTGGCGACGAGACCAATATTGATAAGTATCAGCCGGGTTTTGACATTGAGAATAAAAAGATGGCGACTCCTTCATATAAAGTGACAGATCTAATCCCGCCGGTTCGCCAACACACCTTTGCCCCAGAAATTGACCCGTCTGGTCAAATTGAGGATGAAGCTAAGTTCATTGCTCTTCACGGCTTTGATTGGTCCAAGCCCAGTTTCCAAACAATGGAGGAAGATGAACCGGCAAGGGAGGAGTCGTGACCATCCAAATAATCCGGCTAAGATTTAATGAACCAGCCTTAGCTTAACATCTGCTTAAGAGAAAAAACAGTTTTAACCTTTTGGGCTCCCAACGCCTTGTAATAGGCTAGCTTAAAACTGCATGTTCTGCCTATGCCATCATGCATATCATACTGCGTACGACATTTTTATCCGTCATGTCAATATATGCTTTATATCCTTTATCATATCTGTAGTGTTTAAATCCGTTCCTGTATGTAAAAGATGAGAAACTGTCCTGGCGGTTTGTTGCTGGACGGGTCAAAACACCCAATACACAACTATGAAATTACCATAACAGAATAATCAAGGCTAGATGTAAAGATAAATAAGGCTGGAAAGCCTTTGATTAAAGAAAAAACACAGATAAGTCTGTTTATGAATTTTAAACGACAATATCATAACTGTGTTCTTTGAATCTGGACTGCCGGCTTATATGACCCGGACAATAAGGGTGACAACCCAATCTTTTTAGAAGTCAATGCTTTCATATGCATGATGACTGTTATACATTGGAAACTCATTGTCAAAGAAACAAGCCGGTTTAAATTGAAACCATACTTACAGCTAGACTCTAGACAACAAAAACTAGTAAAACAAAAGAGTATCTTTCAAACAATATAAATCAAGCATCAAGAAAAATTTGGAGGCTTCTGATTCGAATACGATCAGTAAACCGGACCAAAGGGGTTAAGCTAGGATTCAAATATGATCATGTAGCTGCCAGTGGCTTTGGCGTTGCGCTGATCAAGAGGGTACCGACAACTATGTTCTCTTTGGTTTGAATACGACCTATGTTTTGAACATGAAGCCCCCAAATGACCTTGAGAGGTTTTTAACGACCCTGATTCGAATAGATCGAAGTCGGACTCAAAAGGGGTTAAGCCATGATTCGGATACGATCAAGAAGCCCCCTAGTGAGTTTGGCTTTGCGCCGATCAAGAAGGTAACGATAGCTATGTTCTCTTTGGTTCGAATATGACCTATGTTTGAACAGGGAGCCCCCTAGTGACCATGAGGTTTTAACGGCTACATTCGAATACGATCATGAGCCGGACCAAGAGGGTTAAGCCAGATTCGAATACGATCAACCTTCAATTGGTCGTCTTATACTTAAGATAACAAAGACATGTGATCATTAAGGAAAAAAGGACAGAGGTCCTGCTTTATTATTTATCATAATATATACAACGTCAAAGTATGTACATTATGAGAGCCGGTGGCTCAAGTGTAGTAAGGCTGAAGATGAGAAATATTCCACGGCCGGCGGGTCTCTTCCTCCGGCTTACGTGAGTCTTTGTACTCTCGAACATCGATAAGGTAGTATGACCCGTTATTCAAGTTCTTGCTGACCACAAAGGGTCCTTCCCAAGGTGGGGATAGCTTGTGCGCATCAGATTGATCCTGGATGAGCCGGAGCACCAAATCACCTTCTTGAAAGGTTCTTGACTTAACCCGGCGGCTATGATAATGGTGCAGGTCCTGTTGGTAAATCGCTGAGCGGGCTGCTGCTAAGTCACGCTCTTCATCTAATAGGTCAAGTGCATCCTGACGGGCTTGTTTGTTATCAGCTTCAACGTAAGTCGCTACTCGGGGCGAGTCATGACGGATGTCACTGGGCAAGACTGCCTCTGCTCCATAAACCATGAAGAAAGGCGTATAACCCATAGACCTGTTAGGGGTAGTATTGATGCTCCATATCACAAAGGGTAACTCTTCCACCCAACAACCCGGCGTCCATTGTAAAGAGACCATAAGCCGGGGTTTTAGACCTTTCAGGATTTCTTGATTGGCTCTTTCAGCTTGACCATTGGATTGGGGGTGAGCTACTAATGAAACATAAACCGGATATGTTCCCGTTGATAGAATTCTTCCATAGCTCCTTGGGACAGGTTAGTGCCATTGTCAGTGATAATGATGTGTGGAAAACCAAACGAAAGATCACTTTGTTCATGAATTGAACCGATGTGGCCGCATCACACTTACTAACTGGCTCTGCCTCAACCCACTTTGTGAATTTGTCCACTGCCATCAAAAGGTGCGTCTTTTTATCTTTGGATCTTTTGAAAGGTCCAACCATATCAAGCCCCAAGACTACAAACGGCCAAGTAATTGGAATCATCCGTAATTCCTGAGCCGGCACGTGCGCCCATCGTGTAAATTTTTGACAACCATCGCACCTACTGACCAGATCCTCTGCATCGGCGTGAGCCATTAGCCAGTAAAAACCATTGTTGAGGAAATCGTTAACTGGTGGCTGCTTGGTTGGCTAACGAGTAGGGGATTAATAGGCTAATCGGCAAGTTAATCGACCATTTAATCAATTAATCGGACGATTTATCGGTTTATCGGCTACTCAGTGACCCTATGAGTAGGGATTAATCGGCAAGTTAACTGGTTAATCAGACGAATTCTTGAACAAGGGTAAAAACCATGACGGAAATCCTTGGCCACAAGAGACTTTGAACCGGCATGATGGCCACAATCTCCTTCATGGATCTTTGACCTTCTTCAGGAGAGACACAACATTGAAATGCTCCAGTGACACTACGATGATACAACTCACCATTGGAAATTGTCATTGACTTAGACCGCTGGGTTATCTGTCTAGCCAAGGTCTCATCCTCTGGCAACTCGCCTCGGGTCATATAAGCAAAATATGGCGTTGTCCAATCTGGAATGACATGAAGAGCCGCCACCAATTGTGCTTCCGGGTCTAGAACAGCCAAGTCTTCCTCTGTAGGCAACTTGACATAAGGGTTATGCAGGACATCTAAAAAGTGTTAGGCGGCTCCGGCTTACGCTGAGATCCCAACCGTCTTAAAGCATCGGCTGCTTCGTTCTTTCTGCGATCAATGTGCTACACTTGATAACCCTTGAAGTGTCCAGCAACCGCGTCAACCTCACGGTGATAAGCCGCCATGAGAGGATCCTTGGAATCCCACTTGCCTGATACTTGTTGAGCCACCAAATCTGAGTCGCCAAGGCACCGTACCCGGCTTAAACTCATTTCTTTAGCCATTCGAAGACCATGGAGTAAAGCCTCAGGTATTACAAGTCTATTCAGACATGGCGGTTTATACTTACGGGCCTTAAGCCACCTCTGGGCTTGGGCCTATTATAAGCCTTATTGTAAATCGTCACATTGTATACTCTTTAGGCTTCATTCACGTAACCCGCCATTGTGGTTGACCCGGCCCCTCCTGGGCAGGTCATACCTGGTAGTCATATCCCCAACACATGTAGTGTAATTTGTAAAACTGAAAGATGGTGTTACTTACAATTCTTACTAGTTTGTCTCTATGGTTGTGGTATTTGTTATGCTCCTTTTCTTTGTTGGCTTCATTGATTTCCATGTCAGCAATTTGCTTACTTAGTTTGCCATCATGCACGTGGTGAACATGTTGATTTTTCAGGTATTCTTGCCTCTTCAATTCTTTAAGAGAGGTTTCTTCAGGCTCGATGATTTGAAGCTTCCTTCTATATTTTTCGAGCACAAATAGTGTGTATCGGTCTTCCTTTTAAAGTGGCATGAATACCTGAGGTACAAAAGTTTATTGTTAGAGCAGAGTTTAGAATATAGTATTTTGTTTGAAATGCTTATTTTTATTTTGTTGTATGTAAAACGCTATTACCATTTTTGCTGTTTTAAGCTTCTCTGATTGACATTTCTTAGGGAACAAAGGAACCAAGATATCCTTCTCTCGTGTGAAATCATTTCTGAAGTTCGTCATAGATTTTCTTTTATCCTTTAAACCCAGAATATTCTGCAGGCAACAAATAAAAAACCATAAAAACAAGTTAGAAAAAATAGATCGGTACCAAGCGATTAAACAATCATTGCAAAAAGATGAGTTTATATGATCATTGTGGTTTTTTTGAAATTTATCTCTGCAAAGCTTGGGCATAATAATATTCTAAGTCTTCTGTATTTAGTTTGATTGCTTTCCCATGCTTTTGCTAACTCATCGAGGACCTTCTTTTCCATTCCTTGACATTTTTTCTTGTTTGCAGGCCCAAATATTTCCTTTAGGTTTGATCCAGTAAGAGTTGTGCTGTTGCTCTGTGGTTGATCTCTCGAGAATAATATTTTTCTGCTTACAGGCAGGACAGTGGAAGAAAATTTTGTTGAGAAAGTCATTAACAAGCAAGCTGATAAACAGGAATTCAAGGTTCTTTCTAGTTTTTGTCTTATTTGTGTGATTGCCGCCTAACTTAAACTAATTTCAGTTGCAAAAGGAACCAAGTCACATTTTGAATTTGTCCTGCCATGTGACACTCATGACTATGTTGTAGAGCTCGTTCGCCTTATGCACGTGTTTAAACGAATGCCGGTGTTGCGGGTATTTCTTGGTGCTCCCTGATTGATGCTGGGTTTTTTCGTCTCGCTCTATCAAAACAGATAAAAAATTATGGCTGTTGTTTCTAAAAGATATATTTGAAGCTCCTGTCATATTGACTGACGGTAAAAACGAAAATAGTTATATTACCTTTCATGGGCGAAAAAAGGTTTATAGTCTCCGGTTTGAAAACTTTGATTTTTTTTCAGGAAGTTGATGGTGCTTTATTTGGTTGGTTTTACCGAATATGAGTGTGAATACGTACTCTGGTTTCCATTCGGCATCCACCTTGTTGGGCTGCAGGCATGTCAAAATGTATGGTTTATAGTTACGTGTTCTCCACCATTGTGAATAAACTAATGACGGTAATAAAGAAATCAAGTAATTTGATGTGTATGTACTGGTAACTTACATGCAAATCCTCACTGTCCTTGACCAGTTCTTTTCCATTCCAGTATTTCGCAAATTGGGCCGTGAAGTGTCTGCATTGTGTTCCTTCTTGCTTTGGTGTGCAGACCCTGTTAGGCCTTTCTGCTATCCTTCCCCAGTCCGGTTCGTTCTTGTGTTTTAGTTGGTGGTACTTGTTCATCAGCACGGACATCCTTCTCATCTATGATTGCATTTTGGTTTTGTTGTTTGGGTGCGGCATTGATAAAATTAAGAGTATCATACTATCACGAGGAAAAGAATAAATCATTGTACAAAAAGTACGTACCAGTTCCGCTCGATGCACATGGTGTTTACTCCAAGACAAATTAGCGTAGTTTACATAGTTCAGTGATCTACGTTGAGAGAGGAGATCGTTGTTGATGTAAAAATTGAATTTCATTTAATTGTTGAAGCTAGTAATAGTTTTGAACTTACCATCTTCGAATGCAGGGTGTTTTTACCTCGCACGAGTTGTTCAAATCCTTGTAGTGTGTCGTCCTTGTTGAATTCTAATAGCTCTCCTCTATTATAATTGAGACCGAGCACCATCTTCAAGAAAGAGAGTGTGTCGTTTTAGTTAAATATTGTACCATACTAATGACAGTGGTGTTTTTGTGGGTGAGGTATGCATACATTTGCGAATTCTCCAGGGAGTACATTTGTGACGTCTGGGTTGAACTGTTCCTGTTCTGTCCATTCGTCCAGTAACGCGTTTAGCATGGAGCCCTCCATTTGTGTATCTCCTTTCCCTGCTTGTTCCATGAAGGATTTTCCTGAAATGTAGCCTTCGCGCTTTGAGCTTTTATATAGCTGTTCTCTACAAGAAAGGAGGGTTTAGAAGTAGTTGAGTGAATTGTTAGTTGGATGTTAGAGAATATGCAACTCTTTGTAATCGTTTCCATGGAACAAGGAGAATCTTCTTACCATCCGCATTCTTTCTGTCCTTGTCGACTCATCAGATATCTATAGAGTTGCATGGCCTTTTCTTTGTAAATGAAATCTCCTGGAACAAGTGGTGCAGCGTTAACTTTCTCAATTTCCTTGCTTGCTCGCTTGACTGGCCACTTAGTCGAGATTATGTTTGCTGAGCTGATCTCATGTGATTGAATCGTCGAGGGTTTTGGGGAACTTGTCTGCACTCTTGCAAGATGCCTTGCCTTTTTCTTGTCATGACCTAACTGCGCCTGCTTGTTAAGCTGCCCAGGTGTTGGCATTTCCTTTTGTGTGTTGTTGTTTTTTATGCTCGGTTCTACTGAGACTACAGCATCGCATTTCCTCTTTTGAAGTATCTTTTCTACTAAATCCTTCTCTTTCTGCTTCTTTTCTTCTTGTTCATGTTTTGCCTCGGGTGATGTTCCTGATATGCAATCTTCGCCAACAGGGTTCATGTTCTATTTGGAAAGCTATTATTGGCGAGTTGGTACGCTCTTTGTCCTGTTATCCACTACTAAAGGAGAGCATGTTATGCCTTTGGTGTTTTTATCTAGGGGTGGTCTGTCTGGTTCTATCGGTGGCTCTTTTCATTCCTCTTCCTTATGTAAATTAGTGTCTGGCTGCGTGTGTTGTTCCCTCTGTAAACCAGCATCTGTCTTTGCTTGTTCTTCCGTGAGTGCTTCTTCAGACACCTTGGTGGTATCCTTGCTGCTTACATGATAATCTTCTATCTCCTCATCGCTGCTTGTGTCATTAATTTCAATAAGTTTTATCTCTTGAGCACTCATCCCAATGTGCTCGGGAGTTGGAGGAATCTCTTCTTGAATTATGTCACAATGTATTCGTTGCATTTCACTGTCTTCCATAACAACCTTAGAGTTCAGCATATCTGTCAAAATAAAAAATAAAAACTTATTGGTGTGTCTCAGAAAATTAGATAAGTACAATTTTAATTTGTTGTCTTTAGAAAGAGAAACCTGTGGTGTAGTTGATTAATGACAATGCGGCCGTATCTCTGTATTAGCTGATTATTTGATAGAGAATTTTCTTCCTTGACTCTGGGACTTGTTCTTCTGTTAGTAACACTATTTCTCCACCGTCGGTGTAGTGCTTTGCGTTCATGAACATATAGAACGCACAGTCGAGTCTGCAGGTAGAAGGATGATTGGTTATTGTCGCTGTCCAAAGATGGTTGGGCAGTTTAGGTGAAGTTGTCCTAACGTCCTATGTTTTTTATGAATTGCATTAATAATTTAATTGTTACAGTAAGGAAAAGGAGAAAGGTTTGTAGTGCTTATGTTTTCCCTGAAGTGGCACCTGCATTTTGACCTTTTCGAAATGGTCAATACTAGTTGAGATAGTTGGAGCAATTTGCTTATTTGCTCCCATGCCCTCTTTGCTCTACTTGTTACTATGTTGAAGTAATCCATTGTGCCTGGATATTCATCTATTAAAGAGTCAAGGATTTCAAATCGCTCTTTTTTCATGTTAATTGTAACAACGAAGTAGTGGCCCAGATGTCCTTGTTGAACAGGCCCGCGTATGCAAACTGGTAGAAAGAACTGAAAAATGCAAAATAAATAAATAAGATATCCTTCTTGGATTTAGTCATGATTTGTTGATCGTTATACGAAATTGTAGTGCCGAGATTGTATCTCTTATCTGTAACATGAGATGTTCTTACCATGTCGAAATTCTGTAGTTGCTCTCCTTCTTGCACATCAAGGAATCTTTTAAGCCTTTTAGGCATTGTCTTGTCTCTGATGTGTGCTTCGTCTTTATTTTTCAAATCCAATGGATCTTCATGGTTGGCCATGTGTATTGATGCCTGCTTGTTTTGTCACACATGTGTAAAATAAATTTGTAAATTCAATTGTACAGAAAGTTTGATTAATTGATAGAGTGATATTCATTGTTGAAACTTGAGCTTTACTTACGGTGTTGTATATTGATAGAATCTTTCCCTTTGTGCCCCTGAGTTGCTTTTTCAACATCTGTAGCATGGCTACCATGGTTTCGCTGTGCACTGCCTTTCCAATGTCGAAGTTTGTGCCATGTGGCTGACCGTTACTGTTGATGTCTCTGTATTTATTAAAATCTCGTGCCTGCAACATATATATACATATATATACATATACATATATATATATTTACAGGTATACATATAAAATGTTTAAGGGAGGAAATCATTGGAAGAAAATAATTGTTTGGTGGTAACATGAACTTACCCTTTGTCTTTATTCACTGTCATGACGTTGTTGTACAGGTGTTCTATCCCTTCATCTTTTGTGCCTTCTTCAATGGCCAGGTTTTGTATGATCAACGGTTCACATTCTGTTGAGTGCCGTCCTGAGTTACTGTCGTGTTTGTGGCGGCAACATCTTTTAGAGCACAATGTTTCTTGTCTGATGGTGCGGCCTTTTTCTTGTTGTTGTCTGACTCTCTCTCTGGAATATTTGCTGCATGGTTTTCCAATGCACTGCGGCCCTTTGCTTCTTTGCTTGTGTCTGTGTGCGTGTCTTGTTGAGGTTTTTGCGTTATCGTGCAAAAGCGTGGTTAAAAAATAATTAAATATGCTCGTTATTTTCATTGTAGTTTAGTGTCCGTTCCCTAAGAAAAATACTCAAATGTTTAGAGTGACTTTGAACTTTTTTATTGTAGCTTCACCTTTTCAGTCGTTTCCACCGATGCTGCCTCTTCGACCTTTCCTATGGTGAGTGGAGGTTTTTGGACCTCCTCTGGATCTTTTTCGTTTTGTTCATCTGTGGTGTCATCATTTTTGTCCTATGGCTGTTGAGACATAGAGGTAGATAAATGAGATTGCATTTGTGTCTTTGTTCACTCAAATTTCTAATTTCCTTAAAAGCAGCTTATCTCACTTCACCTTTTCGATCTTTTGCGTCGACGTTGCCATCCCTGTTATTTCTTGCCCGGATAGCGAAGGTTTTATGGTTTGGTCTACGGCGGTTACATTGTGTGTTGTTGGAAGAACATCTTCAGCTTGTTCCATTCCCTTGTGTTGGTGTGTTTGTTGGTCTTGAATATTGGTGGTCTCCTCTGTTTCTTGCATCTGTTGGAACGCAAAAAGTAATTAAAATGTGTTTGTGTTTCTTTATGTGGATGCATTTTTTATATGCTATAGAAAGAGGTTTTGTAGCTTGAACTCTACATTCAATCTCTCTGGTGTCGTGCCTGTCACTTCTTCTCTGTCTTCTAGAGTTTTTGTACATTGTCTAGCGGTAGCAGCACTTTGTATCTCTTCTTGAGGCACATCTTCTGCTTCATTTGTTTCTTTCTTCTGTTCAATCAAAATATGTAAATAAAGTTGGGACTTCATCTGTGCATGCATAACTTTTTTGTTTTAACGTTGTAGGAGTAGGTGCGTGCAGCTTTACCTCTTTGGTCTCTGATGTTGGTGGCATCTCTTCTCGGTTGTGTTTTTCATGTGAAGACTGCTCTTTGGTCAGCGTACTGGGTACCATTTGAGTCACCATTTTCCCTTGTTTTTTGGTTTGTTCCGTCTGTACTCCTTGCTGTTCTATGGCATGACCGTCCTTGTTTGTTACCTGCGTTTCATGAAAAAGGAAAAGCATGATTCATTGCTTGTAATTCTTGTTTTACCGTGATAGGTTGTACTGGGCAGTACATTTCTTATAAATTTTGGGAAAATGGTTCTTGTTGAATTTTACCTTTGCGCCGGTGGTTGGGATATCCGTTTGTGCGTCCACTTTCTCTTTGCTGTGTATACCAGCTTTGGGTGTGTCACCAGGCGGAGTGTTTGAGGCTTTCTCCCCTGTATAGGTCATCTGGAATGCTCTTGTGCTGAAAAGCTCTTCTCTATCAACTTTCTGTTTTGCATGGGCATCCTCTTCCCTTTGTCGTGCTTGTAATACCTGATAGATGAAACAATATGAGTTGACGGTATTTGGGCAAAGTGTGTTTGGAAGTTTTACCTCTTCTTTGTTGTTTCCTTCTTGTTTTTCTGTCGTGCTGTTAACGGTCGATGCTAGATCAGTCTATGCCTCGTTTGCGGGACCGTCGATATGATACTTGTCCGGCTGAGTGTATATTTTGTTGCAGATTTGTCAGTTAACTCAAAACCTTTTCTAGCTTAGAGAGAAGAGACTTTTTAGAAAGAAGAGACTGATTTTTTATACTCACGTCTTTGCTGGCTCTAATCCTGTTCGTCTCTTGGACTGCTCCTATTGATTTTCTTGAGGGAGCATTATCTGTTGTTGGGTTGCTTCTTCTATTGCCTCCACCCTTGCTTGGTGTTCTTGATGACACGTTGTTGTTGGCCTTTATGTTTCGGTGGAGTTCTGTTGTCGTGTCCCTGACAGAATCGAAGACAGATTTTTTAAGTTCAAGTTTGAAAGCATCGCTTTTAAGTCACATGGATGATGTATTTGTTCTCATTTACCTGTTTCTCATGTTGATTATCTCCTTGTGTAGCTACTTTTCTACCTTGTTCTTGATGTCCTTCGACACTTGCTGTGTTGGTTGATACGTGCTCCTTGCTTTGCTCTTTTTGCACCTTGTTTTGTTCTTTTGTCTCCCACTGGCTAATTCTTGAGGTCTGTGTTCTTGATTTTGTTATTCTTTTCTTCCCTTCATGTTTGTTTTGTTGGTCTTGTTCTTCCTTCTTTCTTTTTCTCTTCCCCCTACTTCTCCTAGGGCTACGACTTCTTTCGTGTCGTTGCCATCTACTAGTGCAGCTGTGGCTCCTGCGTCTGCTCGATCCTGCAACTTCGGCATCGTCTCTTCTGGTAAGCTCACTCTGCAAACTATGTCCTGAAATTCTCTAAGTTGTTTCAAATAATCCATCAGCGCAATTGTTTGTTGCACCACTTAGTTCTTCATTTTTCATCTAATTTCTCCTCTTTTTCACTGCATTGGTGTCCAGCCCTGGTCGTTATTCTGGATATCTGTTTTGTTTCGTCGAGTACTTATTTCAACATTTCTTCTATCCTTCCGAATTTTTCATATGATCCTGTGCTGGTGCCTGTGACGGGTTCCTTGCTTCCACTCGTGCTGACATGTGCTTCGTCCTGGCGCTTGGTTGGAGGTGGTAGTAGTTTGGTCGTCTGCTGGTGCTCCTGTTGTTGTGCTGGTATCATATGTACTGAATACGAAGGTGTTGCTGTGCTGGCATAGAAGATCCTCTCTGCTATTCCTTTCCATGTGTGCATTGTTTCGGCAGAATGGAATTGGTTAGCCTCGAAACCGTTTTTATAAGGGATAATGCATATATATTCAATAGGGCTATACCTTTATCTTGCCAAATTCATAGTCATCTGGTCGTGCTTTTCCGTCCCTTTTCATGTCTGCTCTAGCTATTTTCTTTAGGTCACTCTCTCTGAGGTGGTTTGCTCACGGTAATGATGTCTTGTCCATTGTCTTGGCAATCTTCCGCATTTCTTTTGTGTCGGTCGGCAACAGCAAGGAGTCGAGGTACATTATTACTGCTCCCTGTGCCAAACCATTGAGATGCTTTTTGTTCTTTTCTTCCTGAGGCAACATCATGTGCTTCTGCCATATCTTGGCTCCTTCCTTCATACTTTCGACGATTACCTCGCAGAAATCCATCTTTGCCATTTCTGGATAGTCCAAGTCCTTGACCATAATGGCTTGTTTGCTGAAGGTGGGGGAGGTTGTTCCATAGACAACATTGTGGAAAAAAATAAGGAAAACTATTTTAACTGATTTCCTGTTTGATTGTTCGTCATCTACTTTCACTAATTTTTTAGTTCTTTAAACAGATCGTCGTGATGGAAATCCATTTTCTTGAGGCCAAGTTTTGTGACAAGTTTGCTCATTGTATCGGTGGAAATCTGTGGCCTTGGTGCTGACTTTTGTGTACCGTTTGGGTATCCAAACACCTTGTGGATGCCTTCCTTTGTTATCTTGATTTCTTTCTGCTGATCAGCTTCACCGAACGATATTGTCATGCTTTTTGTGTTCAAGTTGTCGTAGATGTGTGCTGCAAGCGGTTTGCGGATGGAGCGCTTTATTTGGCATTCCTCTATGCTTCCAAACCCTGTTGTCCTAACATCTTGCCGGTGACATTCTTCAAGTAATTTCCATGCTCTATTGACCTGGTCAAATGCTACTCCTGCCTTGATTTCGCATTTGTCCTTATTTGTTGTTGCCTCATGTTCATCATCCGTTGGTGCTGCCAATTCTTTTCCACTTGTCTTTCTCCTCTTTTGTGCGCTTCTCTCTTGGTTTTACCTGTTGAGAAAAGGAGGGTTTTGTTATAGAGGATGATTTGGTTTTCATGGGTGAAAACCGGTAGCAAAAATTTGTAGAGAAAATGTGTTTTACATCATTGTTGCTGTCCTCTGTGGCGCCACCATTGTCCCGTGCGGCATCATCGCCCTCTGTACGAATGAGATCATCATCATGTTTTGTGCCATCGTCGTCATTGGCAGCATCACGCTTTGACTCTTTGCTAGCATCATCCTCGTCTTCTTCCAACCATTGTCTTTTGTTTTTCTTCTTGGGTTTAGTTAGTTCATTCTCGACGCATGGAACTGCTGGCGGGAGCATCATTAGAGGACTTGGCTGCTGCTGTTGAAAGGTAGCACCATCATTGATGAGTTGAGTTTTGTCCTTTCTCTTTTGTCTTTTTTCTCTAGGAGGAACGACAGTCTTGGTTTCTGATGGCCTCTCTTTTCTGCTACTAGTCACTTGCTTTTTGTTGCCCTCCCTGCTGGAAGCTAGTGCTGGCACTTGCTCGGGTGCTTCGTTGTCCATGTTCTGCTTCGTTCTTTTTTCTGACGGGTCAAGAGAGATGAGTGGTTGTTCTGGATATGCACTATTAAGTTCAGACAAAATCATTTCAATATCTCCTGCTCCATCACCTGCACGATGATTATGTAACAAAAGGATTACGTCGCAACATCAAAATAAATGGGATATAGTTTGAAAACTATGTCTTCCATGACCGCACAAAAAGAATCTGAAACTTAATCTACATAGATTCATAAGATAGCCCTTTTCATTCATTTCCTGACCTAAAAAGGCGATCAATCCATTGTTTTCTTTTTATATCAAGTGTTCCTCCTAACTCTTGGTTTGGCCAATTAGTGATAGAAATTAGGGTCAGGTGTGAGCAGTATGGCTGCTGTGAAGTCCATATTAGTGAGGGGAAGTCTATTTTTATAGGGAAAAATACACTAAAAATGATATTCTGTAAATTGGAGCAATAATTGTAAGGTTTAGAGGGTAAGATAAAATGCACACGAATGAATAATAATACACATAGTGTGTGAAAAATTTCATTGAAGTGTAATTTCCCGGGATTGTGTGGACGTTAGTGGTTAACTTACTGCTGCTGCTACATAGTTTTTGTTATATGGATTGTGTGAGCCTTTTATACTACCTTGCTGCACGACAGGCTGTTCCGCAGGCACCCTGTTTTCCTTATTACCAGTCCTTGTTGCATAAAAATGCCCAGGCGTTAGCAGCAGTAGAAGCATAATTGAATTGCACAGCAAAAAGAGGAGATGCATCCCGTGGACAAAAAACGGCATTGTTGGAGAGGCATAGATTGTTTCACGCTATAAGCACACAGCTAGATCTATTATTGGAGCACGGATGTTAATATGAGAGAGGCACCTAATTTGAAATAGATACAATCAACGGATATATAGAATCTCCTGTAAATACCAGGTTTTAAATTTAAGGATGCTCTCAAGGTTTGAATCTAGAGCGGTGTCCTAGATAGTTCTGGCACGCACAGTACGCTTTAGGCAATTATCTTGCGAGCAAATTTCTATGGCGGGTAGGGGTAGCATCCTATTGCACACGTGTCTACCTTTTATTTCAATTTTGCTAGAAAAGTCTAAACAAACTTTTTGGAAATACTATTTCATGTGGCGGTTAGGGTTCATGTCCGTCAAAAAGGGGGGAAATCGCTTTGATCGACCTGTGGTAATGGAATGTAATGTATTAATATATATTTTTACCTTCGATTTCTTGTGAGGGATTCGTTGCATCCATCGGCTAGTTTTTGTCCTTGCTCTCTGTTGGTACCTCCGCTGTGAGCACGGGTCATCACCGTCAGTCGCCGCCGCCGCCGGGAGAGGTTTTTGATGGTTTCGCGGACACCGACCGACTGTCTGTATCTCGAAGTGGATGGCAACTGGTGGGTGAGGCGAACACGATTTGGATTTTTGGTTGGTCTGCTGGATTGGACAATGGGGGCAGAAGGAGAGAGGAGGGTGTTCAAGAGAGGGGAACTGGTGAAGTGTTTGAGATTTTCGGTGTGAAAGCAAAAGCAAGAAAGTAGTGGAGGGAGAGAGGGAAATGGTCTAACCGTATCGAATCTTCGACCATCCGTTTGGACATCAAGATTGGTGTAACTTTCTGTGGGCTTCGATGGGATTGTTTTTTCCTTGATTGCTCAATTGCGGGAGCGTTTTTTATGTTAGTGTGGTGACATCCACGGGGGCATGGTTTGGTGTTACTCAGAGTCATGTTCGTGCATGCGCATGTTACAGACGTTTTCTATGACGTTCCACGGTGAGGCAGATGGAAGTGAGACCACCAGCGCTCACCCTCCTATGGAAAAGGCGAAGCGTCTCGAATCTTCGACCGTCCGTTTGGACATCAAGATTGGTGCAACTTTCTGTGTACTTCGATGAGCTTGTTTTTTCTTGCCTTCTTGATTGTTAGTCTGTGGGATGTTAGCATTTTTTTGATTTTAGTGTTGTTGTGTTATCCATAGGGGCATGGTTTGGCGTTACTCAGAGTGACGTTCATGGTTCTTTGTGTTCCAAATGATTCCGCTCGCCAGTTCATTTGGAGAGTCATGGACATGGACTCAAGGGAAGCACGTTAACGCATTGGTTAGAGTCCTGTTACCAAGGTCGTATGCTTTTGGTATTTCCAAATGATTCCACTCACTCGTTCTCTTGGAGAGGAATGGACGTGAATCCGGCGGAGGCAAGTCTTCTTATTAGCCAGAGTCACATTTGTCCATGCTTGTGTTACATGCATTTTCTCTAGAGAGTCATTGTGAGGTGCGTGGAAGTGAAGCCGAGTTGGCGCTGTGTTACTAATGCAACAGGCATGCTCCTGACGCTGTGTACGGGAGTGTTTTCCTTGTCAACTCCTTCCTTTGCTGTGGAGAGTTGCGGTGGTGCGTTCCATGGAGGCATTGTTTGTTATTAGAGAGAGTCACGTTTCATGGTTCTTTGTGTTCCAAATGATTCCGCTCGCCAGTTCATTTGGAGAGGCATGGACATGAAGTCAAGGGAAGCATGTTAACGCATTGGTCAGAGTCTCATTACCACGGGTGTATGCTTTTGGTATTTCCAAATGATTCCACTCACTCGTTCTCTTGGAGAGGAATGGACGTGAATCCAGCGGAGGTAAGTCTTCTTATTAGCCAGAGTCACGTTTGTCCATGCTTGTGTTACATGCATTTTCTCTAGCGAGTCACTGTGAGGTGCGTGGAAGTGAGGCCGAGTTTGCACTGTGTTACTAATGCAACAAGCACGCTCCTAACGCTACGTATGGGAATTTTTTCCTTGTCAACTCGTTCCTTTGTTGTGGAGAGTTGCGGTAGTGTGTTCCAGGGAGGCACTGTTTGTTATTAGAGAGAGTCATGTTTCCTGTTTCTTTGTGGTCCAAATGATTCCGCTCGCCAGTTCATTTGGAGAGGCATGGACATGAAATCAAGGGAAGCATGTTAACGCATTGGTCAGAGTCTTGTTAGCATGGGTGTATGCTTTTGGTATTTCCAAATGATTCCACTCACTCGTTCTCTTGGAGAGGAATGGACGTGAATCCGGTGGAGGGAAGTCTTCTTATTAGCCAGAGTCACGTTTGTCCACCCATGTGTTACACGCATTTTTTTGGCGAGTCACTGTGAGGTGCGTGGAAGTGAAGCCGAGTTGGCACTGTGCTACTAATGCAATAGACACAGTCCTGACGATGTGTATGGGAATGTTTTCCTTGTCAACTCGTTCCTTTGTTGTGGAGAGTCGTGGTGGTGCGTTCCAGGGAGGCACTGTTTATTATTAGAGAGCGTCACGTTCGTGCCTGTGTGTGTTACGGAGGTTTTCACTAAGGTGTCACCTGGAGACGCGTGCAAGTTAATTCGTGGATATAGTAAGATTTTCATATAAATATCATTTCAAAACAAAAATGGCAATGGATAATGGTATGAATTCGACAGTAAGTTCTTTGGAATACAGAAAGACATACACAGTAAGTAAATTGTGTTTGAGATGTTTTCTGTTGAATATATACAGACCATTAGAAAGAAGTTGAGTGGTTGTAGTGTGGACGATCGCACGGGGAGACGAAATGATAGTACTAGTGTTTCCCAGGCATGCAGAGTTCGAGGTATTTAAGAGAGACTATGAGAATTTGAGGCGTCGGTTATTCCGTTTGACCGTCTGACCGGTGTTCATATGTTATAAAAAGGTACCTACTCATGGAACACTCCACGTCCACAATTCTCTAGAGACAGGCATCTCTTTCTTGCTGGTAGCTCCTTGCTTGCGCCATGGCCGGTAAGAGGGGTTCTGGGTGTTCAAGCAACCAGGCACCGAGGACCAAAGCCGCAGAAAGAAGGGAGAGGTGTTGCCGCTATGCTGTAGCGGCGTCAGGGATATCCTGCCCCGTTGCCCAGGTGTCGAACGATCTCTCGCATGGAGGCGATTCCTCCCACAAGCACATTCGCCATGGAGACGATCTCGGCAAGATGGCAGTACAGAATTCCTTAGCCAGCGATGACGTGCTCGATGAGCTAATTAAGCAGCAGTAGTTCATCGCTTGCCTGGAGAAGTTGGTGCAGCAAAGCAATGCCTCTGTGGAGAAGTCCAGTGGTCTCATATTTCGATCTCTGTGTGAGAATGAGAAGCTTCTCTATGAGCTCGACTAGAAGGATCAGGAGGTTGCCCGCTTGAAGAATCTGTATGAGCAGAGCCATGCGTTGGTGCAGAAGTCGTCGGGCGAAGTGGGGCAGCTTATGGATGAGAAGGTTGAGGTCCTCGTCAAGTACAAAAGCCTAGTTGAGGATTCATATGCTGCTGTGAAGGAAGGTCATGAGACGACGAAGAAGGAGATTGAGGAAGCGCTCGCCCACCAGCTGATCAAGAACGTTGCTGGAGTGTAGGCAGAGAGCTTGGAGCGTGTTTCTTCGTTGCATCGGGGCATGTGGCCTTTTGTACTGCCATGGATCTGTAAGGCATTTATGCATTGCATTGTCGTCGTGTTGTTTCATTCATTGGTACATGTAGATGAATAGGCTCTAGGCATGGATGTCGTGTGTTAGCAGTAGGAGCACGATTGGGCTTCCACTAGGGGCACTTCGTGGGGTCACGGGGAGCACGTTTTTGCGACACGTGCGTAGTTGTGGTCCAAATGATTCCGATTGCTCGTTCACATGGAAAGTCACGGGAGTCGAGTGTTTTGAGTCACGTTTTTTATTAGGTGGAGTCACGTTAGTGAGTGGGTGTGTTTACAAATGTTTCTCTTAGAGGATTCACTGTAAGAGGCATGGAAGTGTAGTCATACGAGCCACGGTTTTAATACGAGTTGGCGTTCCTTGCTTGTTAGGCGCACAGACGCGTGGATGTAGAAGGCACGTTTTTCAAGCAAAGAACTCACATCACGATGCCACGTTTTTCAAGCAAAACACGGACCTGAAGTCCGTATAGCCACGGTTCTGTACTAAGTAGCGTCATGACTTGTACTCTATAAACACGTGGATTTTCGTGGCTCTCTGCAGTATTTCAGCTCACAGGCACTGGCGTGCGACCCACAAAGGCATGGTGCGGTTTTATACAGAGTCACACTGGCCCGTGTTTCTGTTTTGAATGCTTCTGTCGACTCGTTCAGATGGAGAGGCACGTCCGGTCATCCCACAGAGGCATAGGGTTGCATTACGCACAGTCACGTTCGTTTATTTAATTGGGGTAACCAAGCGGAATGGGTTCAGATGCGAACACTCACTGTTGAAGTTGTTTTTAAAAGCTTCTTTCCTTGTTTTCAAAAGCACAGTCACGGTTGTTTATTGATGTTACGTGTATTACTCGATAAAGGCATGGACTCGAACTGATGGAGAGGCATAGGCATGGTGTGGCATTATATAGAGTCACGCTCGTCTGTGTTTGTGTTCAGAATAATTCCATCGACTCGATCAGATGGAGAGGCACAGGCGTTAATCATACAAAGGCACAGTTTGGTTTGAAGTCATGGTGAACACTGACTGTTTACTCTGTGAGGCACGAATGGCTAGTTCGAGAGACGCTGCTGTTGTATATTCTTTGCAAGGTCATGGTTCCCAGGAAGTCACGGCGTGGTACTGTGAAGAATCGCGTTATGTTGTCTTCATGTTCCAAATCATTCCGTTGAACCGTTCGCAAGGGCAGGCACATCCGTGCAGCCCGGGGAGGCATTGTTATTCTCTACCCAGAGTCACATTTGTGTATTTATCACAGAAACCCAACGGTTCGAAGGGCATCTCCTTGTATTCGGGTGTGAATGCCACGTGGTGCCGCTCCGGAAACCCAATGGTCCGACGGGCGTCTCCTCCGGTGACGCCGCACTGGCTTGTGGTCCGAGGGGAAGCTCCGGCTATTTAAGGCAGACGGACGGAGTCTCGAAACCCTAGCCAAACCCTAGTCCTCCCTTTGTTCGTCGTCAAGCCTTCCATTCCTCTTCCTTCTTTGTATTCTCTGACCATCTCTGCCATGGCTGATCAGAAGGGGACTATTCCGGACCGTCATGTCCTATCGGGGGAGGAGATCCCGGCTGGCGAGGGTTCCTCGTCTGTAAGTTCACGATGACTCTGCTTCTCCTTCATTCGTTTTTTCTTTCTTTCTGCTGCTTGATTTAGTTTGTGAAACATGAATTATTGTGGTTAGCTGACTCCTAATTTGATGCGGGTGTGTCTTGCTGATACCGATTTACTGTCAATTGGAGCTAGGGTTAGGCTGCGTCATTGTTTTCAACAGAACTCCCCTACTGTAAAATTGGGGAGCAGTTGTGGCTCGAGAAAGAAGAAGGGAATGGTGAGTGGGGCGGCGACAGCAAGTGCTGAGAGGTCCTTGTTAGTTACTCTCTATAACCTGGTCCATGAGATGAATGCCTTGGTTTCAATTGCAAAGGCTGACAAAACGTACGAGCATATGCAGGAGATCATCTACGGGTGGCAGAAGCTCTACCAGGAAAGAAGTGAAGAATTGGAGAAGGCGAATTCCAGGATCGTAGTAATTGCGGTTGAGAAGAACAATCTCCTTGAAGAGCACGTCGGTTGTTGGAGGAATCGGTCGCAGCTGTGAAGCAACATGACGAGAATATGAAGGTGCTGAAGAAGGAGATTGATGAACTGCGTGGGGAGCAATCCAGCAAGAAGGTCGGTGGGGACTAGGTATACAACAACATCCCTGGCTGTTGTGTGCATCTCGTGTTGTTAAGCAGTGGACTGGAGTTTCTTACCTTGTCTTGTGAGATTTCGTTGTCAGCTACTTTGTTAACAAAATGTATTTTGGTTTCGAGTATCATTGTAATTAGGCGTTGTTACTTATGAAGCACGGGACATGAAGTCTCTGCACCCACGATTCTGAACCAAGTATTGTAATGACTTGTGTACTGATGAATGCATGTACGTTCATGGCTTTTGTGTGTTGCAGTGTTTTGGGTCACAGGCACGAGCTTGCATACCACAAAGTCATCGTGTGGTTTTATATAGAGTCACGTTCGCCTGTATTTGTGTTCGAAATGATTCCGTTGACTCATTCAGATGAAGAGGTTGTAAACAAAAAAGAATGGGTTTAGATGTTCATGCTATAAATTGTTTATTTTGTGAGGGACGGGATGGCCGATTCGAGAGTCGAGGTGTTTAAAAGTGTAAGTTCCTTGTTTTTAAAAGCCACAGTTTTGTACTGAGTTGCGTCACCCTTCTTTTATTGGAAGCACGGGCGTGAAGTGAATACAGTCACAGTTCTGTTCCAGGTAGCGACATGACTTGTGCTCTGACGATTGCGTGGACGTTCGTGGTAGTGTTAAGGGTCACAGGCACGGGCGTGAAGCGCTAAAAGGCATTGTGCCGTATAATACAGAGTCACGGTCCTCTGTGTCTGTGTTCCGAATGATTCCGTTGACTCGATCAGACAGATTTTATAAATAAAAGGTCCTTACCGCATCTGTAGGAACCATCAATACGTTTCCCAATAAAGTAACTCCATCTCCATTTTGAATAGTTATATTCAAATGTGTCAGACAGCTCATAAGCACAACAATAAGTGATGATGTTTTTCATCTCTTGAAAGCTATAAGTATGGTTAATTGATTGCAATGATCCATTCTTTATAATTTCACATAAGTCACTTAACAATGATAGCTAAAGCGTATAAGTCACTTAACAATGTAAAAAGAGAGGCTTTAACAGAGCAAAAAAAGTGTCCCGGATTACTCAAGCTCTTTCTCGGCTTTACATTTACAAGCTGTCGTTTCTATTTGTCTTAGATTACTCCCAGGGATATGCCCCAGAGATAATATTTGACTTGAAATAGATAAATCTTTCTGACTTCACTTCACTTGACGAGATCCCATCTCATGAAATCCATAAGATACTGTTAGAAGAGCTGAAGAGGAAACAGTGTGATTATTTAAAGCAACCTCAGCAGGTGAAGTGAACTATATAAATAAGAGAGCAGTCAATTTGCAATTAGAAGAACAACAGTGAATTGGGAACCATGAACCCTGTCAACTTAAAAACGTCATAGACAGCATGTTTGTGCTCCAAATGATTCTGTTGACTCGATCAGACGGAGAGGCACGGGCGTTCGGCCCATAGAGGCACTGTCGGATGTGAACACCCACTATTTACTCTGTGAGGCACGGAATGGCCTATTCGAGGGACGCTGGTGTAGTATATTCCTCGCACGGTCATGGGTCGCAAAAAGGCACAACTTGGTATTGTGTAGTCTCATGTTAGTTTTTCTTCGTGTTCCAAATGGTGTGGCTTTATATAGAGTCACGTTCGCCTGTATTTGTTTTCGAAATGGCCCCATTGACTCTTTCGGAGGAAGAGGCACGGACGTGAATCCTATGGGGGAATGGTTTGGTCTTTTGTAGAGTCACGTTCACACGTTTATTATGGAAACAAAGTAGAATGGGTTTAGATGTGTAACACCCACAATGCGGCTATATCTCCCACGTGTTGGGGCACGAATTAGAGGCATAGCCGCATGGTAGTTTTGTCGCAAGAGGGGTAATCTTCACACAATCCCATGTACTGAATAAGAAAGGGATGAAGAGTTGGCTTACAATCGCCACTTCACACAATACATAAATAGTTCATACATCATCCAAATACACTCAAAGACCGACTACGGCCAAAATAAAGGAAGACAACTCCAAATGCTAGATCCCCGATCGTCCCAACTAGGCTCCACTATTGATCATCAGGAAATGAAACGTGTTAACGACCTAGATCCTCGTCGAACTCCCACTTGAGTTCGGTAGCATCACCTGCACTGGTATCCTCAGCAGCTGCAACTGTTTGGAAGTATCCGTGAGTCGCGAGGACTCAGCAATCTCACACCCGCGAGATCAAGACTATTTAATCTTATGGGTAGGAGAAGGTAGTGAGGTGGAGCTGCGGCAATGCACTAAGCATATATGGTGGCTAACATACGCAATTGAGAGCGAGAAGAGAAGCAACGCATGGTCGAGAAGCTAGAAGTGATCCTGAAGCTACTTACATTCAAGCATAACACAATACCGTGTTCACTTCCCGGACTCCGCTGAAAAGAGCCATCACGGCTACACACGCGGTTGATTCATTTTAATTAAGTTAAGTGTCATGTTTTCTACAACTGGATATTAACAAATTTCCATCTGCCACATAACCATGGGCACGGCTCTCGAAAGTTTATACCCTGCAGGGGTGTCCCAACTTAGCCCATCACAAGCTCTCACGGTCAACGAAGGATATTCCTTCTCCCGGAAAGACCCGATCAGTCTCGGAATCCTGGTTACAAGACATTTCGACAATGGTAAAACAAGACCAGCAAAGCCGCTCGACTGTGCCGTCAAATCCCGATAGGAGCTGCACATATCTCGTTCTTAGGGCACACCGGATTGTCCAAATTTCCGGTAGGCCGGCCCAGAGTTGCCCCTGGTGGCCACCGGCGGTTGACAGGTTGGACCAACACTCAGAGGAGCACTGGCCCGGGGGTTTAAAATAAAGATGACCTTTGAGTCCACGGAACCCAATGGAAAAGGCTTAGGTGGCAAATGTTAAAACCAAGGTTGGGCCTTGCTGGAGGAGTCCTTTTCAAAGCGAACTGTCAAGGGGTTCCCATTACACCCAACCGTGTAAGGAACGCAAAATCAAGGAACATAATACCGGTATGACGAAAACTAGGACTGCAAGAGTGCAACAAAACACCAGGAAAAAGGTCGAGCCTTCCACCCTTTACCAACTATATAGATACATTAAAGTAAATAAGATATATTGTGATATCCCAACATAACCATGTTCCAACATGGAACAAACTTCAACTTCACCTGCAACTAGCAACGCTATAAGAGGGGCTGAGCAAAAGCGGTAACATAGCCAAACAACGGTTTGCTAGGAAGGTGGGTTAGAGTCTTGACATGGCAACATGGGAGGCATGATATAACAAGTGGTAGGTAGCGCGACATAACGATAGAGCGAACAACTAGCAAGCAAAGATAGGAGTGATTTCAAGGGTATCGTCATCTTGCCTGCAAAGTTCTCAAAGTTGTCGAAAGCTTGATCCTCGTTAGCGTACTCAATAGGTTCCTCGTTCACGTACTCATCTCCCGGATCTACCCAAATCAAGAACACAAGCAAAGGAACAACAATCAATCACGGTGCAATGCACAATCAACATGATGCAATACATGGCATGATATACACGGTGCAATGCATATGCGTGCTCCGGAAGGGAAAGAATGATCAAGGCATCAACTTGGAAAACTAAGTATGCCGCTGGAAAGACAAGATGATTTCGGTTGAAATCGATATAAAGATCACCGGAAACGGATGCACGGTTTACAAATGGCAAGCAAAACAAGAATGGTGCAAACTGTGATTAACAACATGATAGCACTTCGAATGCAACAAGAAACTAAGCTACTGCACTCCAACATAGCAACAAAGGATATGGCAGTGATGTACAAGAGATGTTTGACAAAACATGAACACTTTGCTATGGCTAAATCACTCAAGAACAGGTTCGAAAAAGCATGGCAAAAGTGCAAAAGATGTCATCTTCACACACTTAGTGAAAATACTAACATGTCAAAAATAACATCAGGAAGCACTATTTAAAGCTAGCAAACAACATGCTACAGGAACATATCATAGCAAATAAAAGCATGGCATGATTCTAATGTAAGAATAGAACAAAAGTCCCTTACTGAACTTGAGCCAAAAAGGCACAGAAGATATGATGGCACCCATGTAAACATAGCAAGTTTTATTAACAGTTGCAGACTTACAAAAAAGCAGAGCATGGCATAAACAGATTTATGATAGCAACTTTGCGAGCTCAGGCCACTCACGACAAATCATTTCATGACAAAACAATCATACCAACAGTAATATGACATGTTGATGAAGCTAACCATGGCAAGAGCAAGTTAATAGGATGCATGGATCACTAGAAAAACACATGGAAATATTGATTAACATGTTAACATTCTGCCAGGAACATTTTATAGCAAAAGTAGAGCAAGAAAATGACATGCTAGAGGACTCTATAATTGCAAACAGGGGCATGAATGGATAGAGCATAATCACATGTTCCAAACATCCTTACTGAAGTATCCCAAAATAAGCATGGATCTCAATGTAGCATCAAGTTTACATGGCATAAAAATAATAGCAGGGAAAAGACTGAGATGAAAATATCACCACCCAGATCTGGATCTAGTGTTCGCACGCAGATCGAGGTTTGCTGGAGTTCGTCAGAATCTCGCCGGAAGGGAGGGGGAAGATGACCGGATCCTTCGCCAGGAGGGGGCCGGCCGGATCCCGGCGGCGAGGCGGAGTCGGGCGGCGGCGCGGTGAAGATGCGGGGCTGCGCGGCGGAGAAGACGCGGCGGCAGGGTGCTCGGGCGGCCGGGTCACGACGGCGGCGGGACGCGGGCCGGGGAGGGCCCCGCCTGGGCCCCAGCAGGCCGGTGCGCAGGGGCGCGGGGATGTGGGTGTGGGCGGCGCGGTGTATCATAGGCTGACATGTGGCGGCGGCGGAGGTGGCGGACAAGTCCGGCAGTGGGGAAAAAACGTCCGGCGGCACGAGGGGAGCGGTGCTAGGATTTCATCTGCGTGATTTTTGAAGGGGAATGCATATTTATAGGTAGATGGAGATAGGAGTGTCCAAATGAGGTGCGGTTTTCGCCCACACGACCGTGGTCCGATGGCGGAGGACATGGAGATGGTTTAGATGGGTTATTGGGCTGTTTTGGAGGGGTCTTGGGCTGCAACCCAAAGAGGCTTTTGCGGTTACCTGGTTAACCGTTGGGGAATCAAACAGCCTCCAAATGGAATGAAATTTGACAGGCGGTCTATCGGTGGTGTACCAAGGCCACTTAACAAATCTCGGCCCATTCCGAGAACGTTTAACTCCCGCTCACGAAAAGAGACAAGAGGGGTGCACCGGTGCATGTGGGAGTGTCGAATTGCGAAACGACAATGGGGAAAAAGCTCGGATGCATGAGACGAACACGAATGCAAATGCGATGCACATGATGACATGATATGAAATGCTTGACATGAACAAAATGCAAAATGAAAGACAAAACCCAACCACGAAGGGAATCTCATAACTTAAAGCCGAAAATGGCAAGTGTGACGCCCCCGATTTGACCGTACACTAATCATGCACGCAATTGTGTACGATCAAGATCAAGGACTCACGGGAAGATATCACAACACAACTCTACAAATAAAATAAGTCATACAAGCATCATATTACAAGCCAGGGGCCTCGAAGGCTCGAATACAAGAGCTCGATCATAGACGAGTCAGCGGAAGCAACAATATCTGAGTACAGACATAAGTTATATAAGTTTGCCTTAAGAAGGCTAGCACAAACTGGGATACAGATCGAAAGAGGCACAGGCCTCCTGCCTGGGATCCTCCTAACTACTCCTGGTCGTCATCAGCGGACAGCACGTAGTAGTAGGCACCTCCGGTGTAGTAGGAGTCGTCGTCGACGGTGGCGTCTGGCTCCTGGGCTCCAACATCTGGTTGCGACAACCAGGTAGAAGGGATAGAGGGAATAGAAGGAGAAAGCAACCGTGAGTACTCATCCAAAGTACTCGCAAGCAAGGAGCTACACTACATATGTATGCATTGGTATCAACTGGAATAAGGCTATTATATGTGGACTGGACTGCAGAAAGCCGGAATAAGAGGGGGATAGCTAGTCCTTTCGAAGACTACGCTTCTGGCAGCCTCCGTCTTGCAGCATGTAGAAGAGAGTAGACTGGAGTCCTCCAAGTAGCATCGCATAGCATAATCCTAACCGATGATCCTCCCCTCGTCGCCCTGTGAGAGAGCGATCACCAGTTGTATCTGGCACTTGGAAGGGTGTGTTTTATTAAGTATCCGGTTCTAGTTGTCATAAGGTCAAGGTACAACTCCAAGTCATCCTGTTACCGAAGATCACGGCTATTCGAATAGATTAACTTCCCTGCAGGGGTGCACCACATACCCCAACACGCTCGATCCCATTTGGCCGGACACACTTTCCTGGGTCATGCCCGGCCTCGGAAGATCAACACGTCGCAGCCCCACCTAGGCACAACAGAGAGGTCAGCACGCCGGTCTAAACCTAAGCGCACAGGGGTCTGGGCCCATCGCCCTTAGCACACCTGCACGTTGCGAACGCGGCCGGAAGCAGAACTAGCCCCCTTAATACAAGAGCAGGCTTACGTTCCAATCCGGCGCGCGCCGCTCAGTCGCTGACGTCACGAAGGCTTCGGCTGATACCACGACGCCGGGATACCCATAACTACTCCCGCGTAGATGGTTAGTGCGTATAGACCAAATGGCCAGACTCAGATCAAATACCCAGATCTCGTTAAGCGTGTTAAGTGTCCGCGAACGCCGACCAGGGCCAGGTCACCTCTCTCCTAGGTGGTCTCAACCTGCCCTGTCGCTCCGCCACAAGGTAACAGTCGGGGGCCGTCGGGAACCCAGGCCCACCTCTACCGGGATGGAGCCACCTGCCCCTTCAGCCCCCATCTCCGAACAGTATCACAGGTAATGTAACTGTGTAAAGTATTTAGTATATGCCCGTGATCACCTCCTGAAGTGATCACGGCCCAGTAGTATAGCATGGCAGACGGACAAGAGTGTAGGGCCACTGATGGAACACTAGCATCCTATACTAAGCAGTAGGATAGCAGGTAAAGGTAACAACAGTAGTAGCAAGGACAGGCTATGCAGCAGTATAGGATTAACTGAAAGCAGTAACATGCTACACTACTCTAATGCAAGCAGTATAGAGAAGAATAGGCGATATCTGGTGATCAAGGGGGGGGGGCTTGCCTGGTTGCTCTGGCAAGAGAGAGGGGTCATCAACACCGTAGTCGTACTGGGTAGCAGCGGCGTCGGTCTCGGTGTCTAGCGAGAGAAGAGGGGGAAGAAATAATAAATACAATGCAAACAAATGCATGACGATGCATGACATGACAAAGCGTGGTGCTAGGTGTGCCCTAACGCGGTACGAGGTGGTACCGGTGAAGGGGGAAAACATCCGGGAAGGTATTCCCGGTGTTTTGCGTTTTCGGACAGACGAACCGGAGGGGGAAAGTTGCGTGTTTGCTATGCTAGGGATGCATGGCGGACGAACGGGCCGCGTATCCGGGTTCGTCTCGTCGTTCTGAACAACTTTCATGTAGAAAGTATTTTCATCTGAGCTACCGTTTATTTTATATTAATTTTAAAAGACTTAATTCATTTTTAGGATTTATCAGAAATTAATTTAATTCGAAAACGTTTATTGCGTCATCATGACGTCAGCGGTCAGCGTTGACCGTTGACCGGTCAAACAAGGCAGTGGGGCCCAACTGTCATTCACTGTTTACCTAATCAAATAATTAAGGCTAATTAATAGTGTTAATTAGATTAACTAACAGGATTAACTAAGTTAATTAATTACCTTAACTAATTAATTATTATTTTTACTATTATTTTTATTCCTTTTTTAAGTTCCAGGGGGTGGGGCCTGCCTGTCATTGGCCCCAGGGGGGCCTAGCGGGTTCGGGCGCTGGAGCGGACAACCGGCCAGGGCGACAGGGAGCCCCGCCCAGAAGGGCGCGGCCACGCTGGCGGGTGCCTGGCGCGCCGGCGGGTGCCGGCCGCGGCGGCAGGCAGCGAGCAGTGGCTGCGGTGGCGGCACGGGCCGGTGCACGCGGAAGGGCGCAGACCACGGTGAGGAACGGCGAGGCGTGGGTGAGGGGCGCAGCCGGCGCGAGCGGTGCCCGGGGCGAGGCCGTGGCCGGAGCGGTGCGCTGCCCGCGGTGAAGTGGCGAGCAGGGGCCGTGGCAGGGGAGCCTAGTGGCGTGGAGCGCGCGACGGATGAGGCCACTGAGGGCGGGCGGCGCGAGCTACGGCGCGGGCGTGCGAGTGCGACGAGCGGCCGGAGTGGGCGGGCACGGCGTCGGTCGTGCGGACGAGGCCGTGGCGCACGGGGCAGAGGAAGGAGGAGGGCGCGGCCCTCACCGGCGTTGGTGAGCAAGGGGGCGTCGAGGTGCGTGGAGGCCGTTCAGAGAGGAGGACGGGGACGACAGGGCGACGACGGAGACGAGGTCGTCGACGGAGAGGACGGCGGCATCACGGTCGAGGCGGCAAGGTGCTCCGGCGAGGTAGGCGCCGAGAGAGTGGGCGAGGAGGCGACGCCGGCGGAGACCTCGGGCGATGGTGGACGGCGACGGGTAGCCGCAGGGCGTCGGGGGCGATGGGATCGGGGCCGATCCCGATCCAGTTCGATGGGGGAGGAGAAGGGGATCGTGGGGGGGGCAAGTGGGGGGGGGGGGGGGGTGGGGGTTGGGCGGGGGGGGGGGGGTTATGGGGGTGAGGGGTGTGGCCGGTTGGGCCGGTGGACGAACGGGCCGGCCTGCTGGGCCGAAGCCCAGTGGGGGGGCCTTTCTCTCTTTTCTTTTTCTTCTTTTGTTTGTTTTCTGTTTTCTTTTATTATTTCTTTCTTTCTTTATTTTAGTTGCATTGTAATTTAGTAAAATATACACTTAGTATTTCAACTTAGTCCATAGTCACAAAAAAATCTAGACCCCAAATAACTTAGTTTGACATTTTATTATTTATAAAAGGTATTTAATTAATTGTTTTGCTACTGTTTTATTTATCTCATAGTATTTAAACATCTTATAAATGTGCGGTTTTCCCATCATAATTATCTATGCAATATTTGGTTCACTCCGAACATTTTAGTTTTAATATTTGAAAACTTTTATCGTTTGCCTGATTTTGAATTTGAATTTGAATCGGTTTCGAACTAACTCGAGATTAGCAACTATAATTGAGGTGACGTGGCATCATTAGCAGATGTTACTGTAGCTTGATTATCCGGGCGTCACAGCAAGAGTCGGAGTTACAAATATGGCAAGTTACATCCGGGACTCCTCTGGTCCATGCTTGTAAGCACGCTTGCAAACAGGTTCCGTGCCAGGCTCTAGATCGATAACGAATTCAACTGGCTGGTGAGGAGGCATTCCCAGAAGCTCTTCTAGAAAGACGTCTTGGTATTCACAAACGACTGGAGTATGAGAGATGGCATTCAACTCGCCCTTCTCATTGAGAGAGAACAATCGAATGGTTTCATCACTAGCGGCATAGATGATCACATCCTCAGAAGAGTGTGTCAATTGAATCTGCCTAGCAGCACAATCAAGCTGAGCCTTGTGCTTAGAAAGTCAGTCCATCCCGAGCCGAGTCACCAAGAACAATTGGAGAAGATAGAAATTTATAGTTTCCCATCTTGATAGAAACATCCCGAACCATGGAGCTTGTGTTCATGCATTTACCCGGAGAGACAACTGATAATGGTCTAGGAAAAACTTGGAAAGCCAACTCATGCCGAGATGCAAATGGTCTTCAGATGAAACTAAGCGATACACCAATATCAAATAGAACTTTTGCAGGAAAGTCGTTAACAGGAAGATTACCCATGATCACTTCTGAAGAATGCTCTGCCTGAGCTGCGTTCATCATGTTCACCTTTGCAAACTTGGAATTATGTTTGACCACTGCATTGCTGGAAGATCTCACGGGAGGAGGAGGAGGCGGAAGGCGCCTTTTGTCGTGGAATTGTCACGGCAGATGTCCTAGTGTGAGGAATCAGTCATGAGGCCAACGCATCTATGTGGTAGCTTGAGAGGGGTTGAACGGGACGAGAGATGCGAGGCCTTTACCCAGGTTCGGCCCCTCATGGTGGAGGTAAAAGCCTACATCCTGCTTCATTGATATTGATGATGATGAACACGATTACAAGGGTGCTCTATCTCGAGAGCTATTGACTTGTCTGTCTAAACCTAACTTGTGAAACTTACGAAAACTTGTCCCTCTTGGGGTGCCCTGCCCCTCCTTATATATGTTGAAAGGGCGACTTACATGACTAGTCCTATTAGGATTATGATTACTCTATTACAAGTGGAGTCCTAGTCTTGCTTCCTTTGTAGGAGAATATTCCTTATGCCATTTCTCTTAAACCGGCCCACCTTCACATGAACCGGCTTTTTGGGCCTTGGGCCTTGTCATCCATCTGACCCGCTGTCGGGGTCATCAGTAAGTCGCCAAATATCGCGGGGTCTCTGGTGAGCCGCCAAGTCCGGCCGGGTCATACCGCGGGGTATATCCCTGACATTAACCCGGTTTAATTTGGATTTATCCATGTTAAACAGATCCTACAAAATAAACACAAGAACAAATTTGACAGGTTGTGCTCCGGGTTAAATATTTGTAAGACGGCGCCTGATCATCCTTAAGTCCTTGTCATTTCCTTGTTCTAGAAAATCCGGGTCAATAGGCCGGCTTCATAATCAACTTGCTTGTAGAAGAAATATTGTAAATAAAGAATCCATTTGAGTCGGTCTTCAATGCTCTGACTTGACAAAAATATTGGTCTTTAAATATTCAACTGATATTAAGCCGGCTTGAAGATGTAGAACTCGCCGGTTTATGATTACCACCATTGTCGGGTTATAAAAACTGATAACTTCGGGTCGTGATTGTTGCCAACACCGGTTCATGATTGTTGTCAACGCTGGTTCATGATTATTGATGACGCCGGGTTATGATTGTTGCAGACATCGGGTCATAATGATTGGTGACGCCGGGTCAATCTGGTTTCCTCAAAACTGAGAATTTGAAAATATTTCTCCCTTATATCCGTGTTACCTGTAGCTCCCAAGTCTTGAGCAGAGCAAAATGATGACTTAAGACTTACTTCAATGTAAATAACCACTTTGAAGAAATCCGTGTTGTTCATCTCAGTCACTAGTAAAGACTAAATACTCCATATATGTAGCCCCCAAGTGTCGGGTTGTCATGCTTGCAGCAACCTGGGACTTTGTAATTGCCTGATGCTCAAAAAACTTCAACCAGTGTAGCCCCCAAGGGCCAGGTCAGTATGCAATAATGAGCAGGGACTTTGTATGTATGATCATGCAAATTCAAGCAGCAACGTGTAGCCCCCAAGGTCCGTCTTAGTAAGATAATTCTAAGCTAGGACTTTATATATATTTCTTTGAAAAGAACATCATATGATGTAACCCCCATCATGGGGCGTGAACCCACGTCCACCAGGTTAAGAGCTTTGTGCTTTACCAACTGAGCAGTGGACCCTTCAATATAATGGAATAAGACTTGTGTACCTTGAATTGTTGACAGGAGCAATTGGTAGCCCCCAAGGGCCGGCTCATTACAATGTGATGAGTCGGATCTTCAATAAAGTGAGCCAAAAAATGACTTTGCATTAGCCTCCAAGTGCCATGGTGCATGCTGGCAGCGACATGGGACTTGCATATTTGATATAATCCCAATATGAATAATGTAGCCCCCAAATGCCGGCTCATAAGCCTGCAGCGACTCGGGACTATTCCTTCAATTGTAGAATAAATCATATCCATTGATAAAATAATAGCCATTGCGGCAAAGCTACTTTGAATACCTTATCTATTGACAAATAAATTCGGAGTTTAAATACCCGGCGGCTCTTGGCCGATGGCGATTTAATACGCCTCCGTTGTAAGCCGGAATTTTTATAACCCGGCTATTTATTGCCTTTGAGAAAATCTAGAACAAATAATCATTTTGAAGCATCAATTTTAATGATGAGCTTGGACTTAAGCATTTGTATAAGTCATAGTTCTACAAATCCTGCACAGAGTTTAAACAACATATACCCTGGCGACTTAACGTCAAAAGCCAGGGCGGGTAACCACCCAAATGTAGTCTTATCCCGCACACAGGTAGATCACAAGAACCCTTGGTGGTTTACCGCAGGGCGGGTCATAATATCTTACATATGACCACTGATGTGTAAAAAAGGAGTCACGGATAAGTCTGTTATGAATCATAACTTTGAAACATAACTATAATATCATACCTGTGATATTGAATTTGCACTGCCGATTTATGTGACCTGCACAGTAAGGGTGATAACCCAATATTTAGAAGCCAAGACTTCCAAATGTTTGATGATTGTCATATGCTGGCGACTTATCGTCCAAAGCCAAGCCGGGTTAAATAGAAACCACATATATATGCCTCAGATCTGAACAAAAAAGTCTCAAGACAAACCCGAAACATTGTTTTCAAGAACTTACAACAAACAAAGAGAAAAAGTGAGGCTTCTGATTCGAATATGATCAGTAAGCCGGACCAAAAGGGGTTAAGCTATGGTTCGAATACGATCAGTAAGCCCCCTAGTGGGTTTGGCATTGCGCCGATCAAGAGGGTACCGACAGCTATGTTCTCTTTGGTTCGAATACGACCTATGTTTGAACAGGAAGCCCCCAAATGACTTTGAGACTTTTTTAACGACTCTAATTCGAATACAATCAATGTCGGACCCAAAAGGGGTTAAGCTATGATTCGAATATGATCAAGAAGCCCCCCTAGTGGGTTTGGCATTGCGCCGATCAAGAGGGTACCGACAGCTATGTTCTCTTTGGTTCGAATACGACCTATGTTTGAACAGGAAGCCCCCAAATGACCTTTAGACTTTTTTAACGACTCTGATTCGAATACGATCAAAGTCGGACCAAAAGGGGTTAAGCTAGATTCAAATATGATCAGACCCCAATGGTCTTGGAAGAAGGGTACCTATGTTTGAGTTGTGCTTTGCAACAAACTCTCTTTGGTCCCTTTAATTTTTCCTGAGAACTCGAACTTTGCGAGAGATAAATTCTTCTTGAGCCGGAATTTTAAACCGGATATTGAGAGCTTCAAAGCTTTGTGAGAGACAGATTTCTCTTGAACTGGATTTTAAACCAGATGTTGAGATCTTCAAAACTTTGTGAGAGACAGATTTCTCTTGAACCGGATTTTAAACCGGCATTCTTCATTTTAAGCCGGAAATTTTCTGACGGCTTTTAAATTTGCATCAATATGGCAGCAGCCTCCGGGACCGGGTTATCTTTTCCTCCAATGATCCGGGCTTCTTGAATTCACTTAAACTGGCCAATTTCGTCGAGTCATGTCATTGTAGCCCCTGAGTCTTAAGACGACTCGAGAAGTTGTTCTGAGATTCTCCATATTTGACCGTGATATAAACTGGTATGAGTCATTCAACATCTCAATGATATAACTTGTCTTGCACTGGAGAACTTGCAAGCCAGAGTAATTGCGCTTTTAAAGAAAGCAATATATAATGTAAAAATATACTGGATGGATTTCACCTGATATGTTAGGCCAGTAATTATCCACTATGGAGTTGATGATTACCACAGTGAAGCTGAAATCAATTGTAGGCGAGTTGGCCGCGGGAGCAGACAGATGAGCCGGCCGCGGCGTTTATAAGCCAGCACGGACGGCGAGTCAATCGTGGGCACGGTAAACCGTATGGATGACAAGTCAATCGCAGGTGCAGTCTCAGCGAATTGATGTAGATCAAACTGCTTGCACACATCCATTCCACAGCAAGCGGGTGCGGATGCCCGGCGCATGATGATGCTAACGCATATTCCATAGGCACCTTGCACACATCCATTCCACAGCAAGCAGGTGCGGATGCCGACGCATGATGATGCTAACGCATATTCCATAGGGGCAGCATGGCACCATATTTTTCATGAATCATTGTCCTGATACTTTCGTCGGATACAGTGGTAGCTACTCTCGTGCAGTACTGTTGCGGCTTGAGTTCGATCCCTGGCTATGACCGCTTTGCTTTTCCCTTCACTAGATGACCCGGTTGCGCCAATGGCAATTGGCGCAAGAAGCGAATTAGAAAGAATGTTAGTAGTGAGTAAGTAAGATATGTAACTGGAAATATAATGCAGTGTAGATTGTATTACATCATGTATTAACCACAAATCATGAAATCAATACTCCCTCCGTCCAAAAAAGCTTGTCCCAAGCTTGTTTCTCAAATGGATGTATCTAGCACCATGTATCTAGCACTAACTTGGTGCTAGATACATCCATTCGAGGGACAAGCTTTTCCGGACAGAGGGAGTACCAAAGAACCAACTAATGGCATCACCTCTGTACTAACAACCAACATTTAGTATCACAGGAGTGTTTACTTGCAGATCAGGAGTATCACAATTACAACTAAAGAGGCATTGTCCTCACTGCTGTCCCTGAGCCCTTCACAAGGAGAGTTCCAAGCCTCGCAACTTCTTCCTTCAGCTCTACACATGACCCTTAGTTACGAAGCTCGTCCCTCAGCTATGATTATTTCAAGATGAAATCAACATGCTATTTCTCTCACATGGAACATGTTCAGAATTTAGCCAGTCTCTGCTAATCTTTCAGCTGAAAAGGCAGAAAGAAAAATGGCATGATGAATAACTAAAAAAAAACTGGAACAATAATACTTGTAGCATTAAAAAACCGAGAAAGCGAATTGAGGACAACAGAACAATTATTTGTAACAAGGGCAAGCTTGGCTGATGCAAAATGATCACTCTGAAACTATATTTTAGAACCAAATTAAAAAGGAACAAAATAATCTAATACTCCCTCCGTTCCAAAATAACTGTCTCAACTTTGTACAAAAACATCATGTATCTTTAGGACCAATTTTTAGACCATGGTACCACATAAATCAAGAATTAGACATATCAGATTGTAACGTATTCATGGTTAGTTACCAATCATGTCACACCAAGGATTTGCACATAGAACCTGAAATAACTGCAGCTAGCTTGAAGTCTGAAATCTACCAGGTGACAGACAAAAGCAATACCACCAAACCTTATTCTTATTGGACAAGCACAAGATTTAAGAGAAGATAACACAAAAAAATCCTATTTGGTTTCTGGATGCATGCACTTTCTGGATTGTGCACATCAAAGCATGGAAGAACATTCCTAGGAGAGCCATTGTAGCACAACAAAGTAAACCAAAAATCAAAAAAGAAGTGAGTTTGTATCATGTAATTTAGCAATGTATCAGCCCATATCACCATTTATTTTTCAGAGACCAAAGAAAATGACAGAAGTTTCCCTATTCTTTCCTGTACCTTTCTACCAGAATGCTCTCTATTTACGAGCGCCACACAAACTATTTCCACTTGGCGGCAGGTTGGACACAACAATCCTCGCCGCGAGCTGCAGAAGAACCACACACGCACATACGTCAGACCAGGACACACGAACACGGGCGCCGTGAGGGGGAACGGAACGGACCGGAAGGGGAGAGACAGATCGAAAGAGGGAACGTACGGAGGCATAGTCAGGCTGGGAGGCGGTGAGCGCGGCGGCGGTCTCGGCGGCGAGCTCGTCGAGCTGGCTGGTGGTGACGCCCATGTATACCCTGACGCAGACCGAGCACGGGGTCGCGGTGCTCCTGGCTGAGCCCATTGCTGAGCTTCTTGAGCCGCACCGTGATCTTGTCAAAGTGCACCGTCTCCGTCCGCCCGTCCCGCTTCACGACGTACATCACCGAAAACTAACAAAAACATACTCATGTGCATCATCCAAACAGGCAATGGTTTTGCATGTTTGTACATCAGAATCAATAATTGAATTATCAACAGATTGGTATATGCAACATGCTTAAGGGCCAGTTCTTATTCTGGGAGAAGCTGGGGAGGGGGGCGATTCTGGTAGAATCGCCCAAAAGAACTGGCCCTAAATATCATGCCAGGAGAATAATTAAATGCCACATTTATGAATAACTGAACATTATGAATGCCATGCTGCATTTTGTAATGGTAATGATCCAAGATAGTTAAATAGATGGTCATTATTAGGAATGCTCCATAGGATCTAAAGACACGTGTTCATGTTTCTTAAGTGTGCTTTCTAAAATTGGATACCCATTTAGCTCTATTAGCTTGACTTGAAGCGATGGGGACACCGCAAAGTTGATCCCGTACTAATAGTCACAGACAACAACCTTGTAGAAGATCATGCCCACCCTTGGTCCTTGGAGGGACGTGTGTTGTAGTGGTAACCGCATCAGTGAACTTGAAAGGATATACATGTTCCTACATTACAGAAATGAAACAATAAGCATCTTCACAATAGGACTACATCACTCGGCCAACAGGGCATTTAACGCAAATGCATTGGCCAATGCCAATGATGTCTGTTTCTTACACAGGATAGCCATGAAATTGTTAATCGTATAAAAGTACAGAAATGCAAAGAAACCATGATCGTTCTACAATTGTTGAAGCAAGCTATTATCTTTCAAGAAATCCTATAGAAAATAAGCAATGTAAAAAGGGGAAACAGCTAGGCACGCACTAAGAAACTGACGAACAATATCTGTCCAACTAAACTTCTACACATGATGAAATCAATATCCTTGCAGAGGGCCCTTTATAATTGGAACAAAGAAACAATTTTAAAAAACAGTACCTCTCTGTCATCACCATAGTCTAGCAGATTAATTAACACAATTTAGGATGAGTAGCACTATAATATTAAAACTGAACTAATTGTTCCTGCTACTTGTGCTTTCTGATGCCTTGTACATATTCATATATGATACAGTAACAGTGGCAGCAATTTCTCAAGCGCAAGAACACATATTTTTTTCAACTAACAGATTGTATCTAAAGTCCCCCCAAAAGCTGACTTAGAATCTAATCAAATAAGTCAAAAACTCTTTTTTAGACTAAACAAGTAGAATCCTGCCTTCTTGTGGCTACAGTTTAGTCTTGGCTAGAATTTAATCTAACAAGCAGAAACCTCATCAGAATTTAATACAGAATATGAATGACAATAAAACAATTCTAAGCAAAGAGGAGGAAGAGGGGAGCGAAGCTGACAGGGAAAGGTTGTCGGGGCGAGCTGAGGGCTTGCTTTCAGAAAAACTCTCCCACAGGCTTGCTCTACACTCGCCGTTGCTCTCGACCGCGACCGTAAATTTCTGGGAATATATGTTTCCTCTATATAATTATGCTGGATTTTTGGAGAGATGCATCACATAATATCTTTCAGTTTCAAATCCATGAGTCTGTAGATTTCGTTTGTAAAACTTTGTATAGCTTAGGTTCTGAACTATCTTTATGAAACCTTATGTAAGATCTGAAGTCAATCCTGTCGATTGTGTACAGATCCGATGAATAAATGGGCAAGGAAACCAAGTGGTGTCCGGGGATTGATGGCTCGGATAGCTTGGTAATGATATCAATAAGTAATTATTGTGCAAACAATAACTAATGCAGGTTCCAGGATCTCGTGTGTTGCTGCTGATTACCGAAGGCATATTAGACAAACTCTAATCGATCTAGCCAGTCCAGGCACGACAAGAATGGGCCGCTGCATTGTAAGGTATATCCAAGATTCAGAAACATATGATTTCGTTGCTTCCGACTCAGAACTGAACTAAGCTAGGCACCCGAACACCATGCTAGAATCCAGAGGGAAGCATAGCGCAAGTGCGACCCTCCCTGACCACCTAGAGGCACGGTACCAGTAATGCACCAAGATCTGTCTATTCAAGAGGTAAACAAGAACACATCCTCGTTTGATATCATGATATGCAAGTAAATTTCAAGCACACAGGGTTGATATGCAAACAAATATCACACACACAGGGAGGCCGCCCAAACAAGCACATCAGCTCACATCACTTTTAGTAGACAAAAACTGAGCAAGAGAGACCCAACCTTGTTCATAATGACACGGAGGACCCAACAAACAGAGAACATAGATCAGCCTGCAAGAAGAAAAAAAAGAGAATGAACAACATACCAGCTCATAGACATTTCATGGAACACGTCAGGAGTATTGTAACGGAAGAACACCTCCTTCATATGATAATAATGAGCAGCAGTAGAATGGAAGGATCACTGGCAAATTGAACAAATGAGAGCAGCCCCGACGATCTAAAGCTTCAGACCACCAATATCATCATAAACCATGTTTGTTGGCATTGCTAAAAAAACAGTAGAATAAGCAAACAAAATCTCAGTTAACCACCTGGTACACAAAACAAAGGGCATTTAAATCCCCAAACCTGAAGATATGCTACAGGAGCACATGTACATTTGATAAAAACCAATGTACATGTATATGCATGATTACTAAATATGGCAACAATATATATGGCACAATAATTTACCCCCGTCACTGAAATCAGAAGTCAGTGTGTGTGTGTATGTTTATACACCCAGCTAAAAATCTACGAAACGCAAAATAAGAATCTGAATGCCCAATAAAAATTAATCTGGCTGGGCAACTCGGCTACTCCGAGCTCCCCCAGATTGAAAACTCGCTGGTCGTCCGATTCTGTCTTTTACATCGTCTGAGCTGTCTAATTTTCACAATCTATTTTCACTTCGTGGTTATTTTTCCTCTTCTATGACTGGTAGGCTTATTATTGTGCTTTACCTGATTAGTGATTTGAATGATTAGTAATTTACCTGAGAGTAAGTGTTATGGCCGGCCGGCTTAGGCCCGCAAGTTATCTTAGTTTTTATTTTCAGATTAGGCAAGTTATCTTAGGCAAGTTATCTTAGGTTGATTCTTCTACAAGTTATCTAGGATATAAATATAGGTTGTAAGACTCTTTTTGAAGGCAAGCAATAAGAAGAATATTATCTCCTATTGCCCGGCTCCCTGAGGAGCCGGAACCCTAGCCGCCAACAGCCCTAGCCGCCGCCCTTCTCCTAGCCGCGACGGCGCCCTGCCGCCGGCGCGCCCGATCCTCGCCACGTCTCCCTCCATCCTTCCCTTACCACCTACGCCCTAGACCTGGTAGAGTACTTGATCCTACCAGCAAGCTTGCCTGAGAGTTTAAGTGTCACAAGTATATTCATTAACTGCCCTCATACAACCTGCAAATTGATTATTGAATGAGCTTCTGACGGGAAATAGAAAACAAAAAGCACAAAAGAACAGTAGGTACCTGACATAGCTCTAGCGTGGTAAACTTTTTTGAGTGCTTACAGTCATCTTCGGTGCTGACTCGTATCTGACCATTGCCCTGCCCATCGAGGTCACTGTTGCACCACGACTCACGGCAAGGCCCATTTGCCTAGTATGTTCCAACTGCCAACAGACAAGCAATGTTGCATAAACCAATTGAGGCCTTTTCACTAATTAAATCTACAAAACCATTTAGTAAAATCCACTGGAACCATCCAACTATAGGACTGAATCAATGAAACATAACAGCAGTTGCAGAAACCACTCTAGACCTTTTTCATAAACTAAAGGAAACATTTTAGGTTCTAATTAACCCTGGGGGCTGCAGCCGCTGTTATGAAAATCACTCTCTTCCTATCAATTTTCAGAAAATGGTTTAGAGTGGTTTCTGAAAATGGTCCAGAGTGGGTCCTGATTAAATTGATAGGAAGAGAAGGAATGAGGGTGTTTTAGAACTATTGCTACACATATGGCATACATCTGAAAAAGGAAAAAGGAACACCCTAAATCAAACCTGAAGAAAACAGGATAAAATAACCCGATGTATGAACTGTAAACTGATGAGATTGTTAGTAGACATGATAAAATATGTATGTACAGGTCATTAATTAATAGATATGAATAGCAAGGATGAAATTAAATCAAATCTGACAGAAATATGTGCAAAGAACAGCAAGACACCACCGCCGCTGTTGAAATCAAATCTGACAGAAATATGATGAAATTAATTAATCCACGCTGGCCATTCCCATCCACGAGATGAGAGAGACAGTGTGTGTGTGCTGTGTAGGCAAGGATGGGAGGGGCTGGAGGAACAAATGAGAATCAAGGAAAAGGGAAAGGGGGAGAATCCACACCTTGGTCCTCTGACCGTACGTTGCAACCCGTGGTCGAAGGTGAAGAGGCGGTGGCGCAGGGGTGGTTGGGGGATTTTTTCGGGGCTCTTCGTCCAGCGGCGGTCGTCCAGGTCGAGTTCCTCCTCCGGCGGCTTCTTGGCAGTGAGCGAGAAAGAGAGAGAGAGAGAGGAGGGTGACGAGGAGGGGGAGGCGAGTGGGACGGGACAAGAAAAGCCATGGCAGAACGCCAGAACCTACAGCGAGGAAAGCCATGGCTCTCTAGCAAGCAGGCAGCGAGCAAGATGAAGATGATGGCGGGCAACGACGGCATCGGACGATAGCTTGCGGAGACGGATGGAGAGGCAGAGCACCGGGGCTGACTCCTCTCCCGCCGCGCGACCGTGGAGAAGGAGGGAGCCGACCTCCGTCGCTCCACGCACCTGAAGACGGCTCAGATCGGGAACCACCGCTGCGGCCTGAAGACGAGCGATGGGAAGGCGAGGAGGAGGAAGAGGCGAGGCGGTGGAGGAGTAGCAGTCGCCGGCGGGGCTCCTAAGGCGCAGGAGGAGGAGGTGGGAGGGAGTGGCGGCGGACGAGGGAGGGAGGAGCGAGAGGCGCGGGGCTGTGGATTGGGGCTAGGGTTCGATGCCTTTTTTCCTCTGGCTCGATCGCTGTGGCCTCGCTCGCTCGCTGTGGATTTCGCTCGTGTGGTGCGGTGCGCCCTCGCGTTTTTTTCGGTGGTCTTTTTCCCCTCGCGTGGTACCGTGCGCTCGATGCCTTTGTTGTGACTACCACTCTAGGAGGCTTTGGGGTATCTTTAGCCGTTGGCCCCCTCAGGACGCATAAAAATCACCCCTTGAGGGTGAGCCGGCGATACAATCGATGCTGGAGGCGGTTTTGCGCCCAGTCGTCGCCCCCAGCTCGCCCCCAGGCGTTGAAATTGGCCCACTTTGCAGCCCAATTTCGGCGAATAAAGGGCCCATATGGGCGAGAATAGGCCCATATTCGGCGTGGTTTCGCCGTGTCTCGGCGTTCAATTATCAACACAATTATTTCTTATCACATATTTCATTACAGAAAAATCAGATATTTCAACAAAATAGTACAACAACAAATAGTTCAATACAAATTATATAGTTCAACAAATAAAAACTCGTATTTCATCACACGGCGTCCCTCTTGAGCCTCCATAGATGCTCAATCAGATCTTTCTGCAGTTGATGATGCACCTGTGGGTCTCGGATCTCCTGACGCATACTGAGATAGGCAGTCCAAGTTGCCGGTAGCTGGTGATCAACTTCGGCTAGAGGAACCTGCCTGTAGTATGGTTCAGTGTCAAACACTGGGTCTTCTTGCTCGCTCTTGATGATCATATTGTGCAAGATGACACAGCAAGTCATAATCTCCCACATTTGATCTTTGGACCAGGTCTGAGCGGGGTATCGAACAACAGCGAATCGAGATTGGAGCACACCAAATGCCCGCTCGACATCCTTCCTGCAAGCCTCCTGAACTTTCGCAAACCAGGCGTTCTTGCCTCCTGTCGCAGGGTTTGAGATCGTCTTCACAAATGTCGACCATCTCGGATAGATGCCATCTGCTAGGTAGTACCCCTTGTTGTATTGGTGCCCATTGATCTCGAAGTTCACCGGAGGAGAATGGCCCTCAACGAGCTTGGCAAAAACAGGAGAGCACTGCAGCACGTTGATGTCATTGTGAGTTCCTGGCATACCAAAGAAGGAGTGCCAAATCCAAAGGTCCTGTGTGGCTACCGCCTCAAGTACCACACTGCAACCGCCTTTGGCGCCTTTGTACATCCCCTGCCAACCAAATGGGCAATTCTTCCATTTCCAATGCATGCAGTCGATGCTTCCAAGCATCCCAGGAAATCCTCTTGCTACATTCTGGGCTAGGATCCGAGCAGTGTCTTCCGCATTGGGTGTTCTCAAGTATTGTGGCCCAAACACTGCCACCACTGCCCGACAGAAACTTGTAGAAACACTCTATGCTGGTGGACTCGGCCATGCGCCCATAGTCGTCGAGTGAATCACTGGGAGCTCCATATGCAAGCATCCTCATCGCTGTCGTGCACTTCTGGATGGAGGTGAATCCAAGAGCGCCAGTGCAATCCATCTTGCACTTGAAGTAGTTGTCGAACTCCCGGATGGAATTCACAATCCTGAGGAAGAGCTTTCGGCTCATCCGATAACGGCGTCGAAATGTTCTCTCGCCATGAAGTGGAGCATCGGCGAAGTAGTCGGAGTAGAGCATGCAGTAGCCTTGGAGACGATGCCGGTTCTTTGCTTTCATCCGCCCCGGCGCCGAGCCACCTCGCCGCGGCTTTTCATTGCTCGCCAGCAGCTGGCCGAGGGCGGCGAGCACCATGATATGCTCTTCTTCCTGGACGTCGGCCGCGGCTTCCTCCTCCAGCAGCGCGGCGAGCTCTTCCTCATTATCCGAGTCCATCGCCGAGGCAGGCAAAACGCCGAACACCTTGCGCTCGGTGGGCGTGTACCCGCCGTTAAACCGCGCCTCCGCGGCCGAAAACGGCGGCCGGAAAGGCCCAGCTGCTGTGGGAGGGGCCGCCGCGGTGAAGCGCTGCTATTTTCCGGCGGGGAATGGCTATCTAACGGAGTAGGGTAGCGGCCGTCGCCGGGATATAGCTAGTGGTGGCCGAGGGCGCGGGGGGTGCGAGGCGAGTCGGGGGAAGAAAACCTTGAATTTTCCCCTGTCGGTGGGGGCCAGGCGTGCTTTTCCCTAGCGCTGGAGCCCCCAACTGCTCCCCAGCGCGCCGGGTTCGGCCTGTGACCGCCAGGCGGAAAAAAGGTCCGAACCGGCGATTTTCGGCGTCCTGGGGGCGCGACTGGGCCGTTTTTTCGGCGTCGGCGACGAAAAAGTGGCCTGGGGGCCCTGTTGGGGGCGCGGCTGGAGATGCCCTTATATGTTAGATTGCCATGACGTGTGCTAGCAGAAGTTATTCATCTTACATGCCACATGACAAAGCTGATGGAATTTGTAGGTGCGCACACACCGCTGGGGCAGACAGGCTGCGTGTGTATTTGTTAAGCGGATACTGGTGCGATCTTTGGCTTTGATACGAGAAGCCCAAATACATTGAACACGCGCGGGGCCGCCAGGATGAGTTGTTTGGTTGTAGACGTGGCGTCTCCAGTCCAGTAGCAGCAGGCTAGATTGCGTTGGATGGCCACTAACAAGGTTCTTGGTCCTCATGTGTAGATGAAGGTCACCATATGTTTTTGGCAACTGTGCATGGAGTTTTGCACATAGCAGCAATACTGATGGTAGTAGTTGTAACACCATTAACTTGGTTGGGGTAATCTGACCGCATCAATCTTTTTCAAAAATCTAATCACATCGGTACTATGAACTCTCCGGACAGAAACGGAGACCGCTACAGCGGCTCTTCCATGGTGCAGGCGTTCTGGAGCAGCAACCTGAAAACCGGCCAGCCGGTGGCCTGCAACAGCTACTTGAAGGTCGGCCAGCGTGGCGGCTTACAATGATGGCTCAAGGCTGCAAAGGGGCGGCAGCTCACCGCAAGGGTGAGACGGCAGTGGAGGCGAGAAGCGTCATGCGGCCCCACAGGGCGGCTCCCCAGCGGTAGCTCTCCACGAGGCGGCTTTAGCACGGCCATGGACGGTGATTTTAAACGGCCGCGGGGGCTGTGGCGACAGGGTGGCTCGTGCCGTTGCTGGAAACGGGCGCGTACGACGGCGGCTCAACGCGGCGACTCGGGTTCGCGGGCGCGAGCTTACACGAAGGTGGCTGGGGGCAGCCATACTGAAGCCGAAACGACTTGGGTGTCGCGACAACTACGACGACTCGAAACGGAGAAACCTCATAACAGAGGCAGGCGTCATGGGGACGGCGGCTCTCCGTGGTGACTCGGCAACGCGAGGATGGTCTTGAAGCAGGTCGGCTTGGCAAGGATGCGGCTGGAGCTAACCACGACGGAGGAGGTGGCCGGTCGGCTCGAGGACAAGCAATGAGAGGCCTAACGCAGGGGGAAACCATCTGACGAACAGCGGTAGCAACGAGAGGCTTAAGGCCATGCGAGTCACAGGCGGACTGGCCAGGCAAGGCGCAGACCACAACAATAGAAGAGAAATCCGGGTCAACATCCAAGTCCTTCTCCAGGTTGTGCCCCCGCTTTTTTTTGAACCGGGCTAACCCCCTTTCCATTACTTAGAACGGAAATACAACCAGTCTGAGATAACAAAGGTGAGACCAAGAACAGGGAGAGGGGGAGAGCGAGTTCAACGCACTACTAGGAAACCCACGGCGCCCGCTCGCCATCGAAACGGCCACTATGGGGCGAAAACCTAGTAGCACCAAACATCTAGACCTATTACAGATGACAGCTCAGAAGTCACAAGAGAGAATCACAGCAAAACACTAGGAGCCGAAGTTCAGACAGAAGCCCACTGTTCCAACGAACAGGGGTGGTAAAAGATGCGCAGCGCGAGGCATGGGGTGCTTGAGGAGCTCCTTTTTCCTTTGTTCATTCTCCAATCTCGATAGTCGCATCACAGGCTCGCATCAACATCATCGTCCCATCGCGAATCATCTCCGCCCCTGCCCGAAGCTGCTTGACGTCGTCTCCCGCCTGAAGCCCTGCCCAATAAAGAAGGAAAGAAACCACCGTAAAAACAATCTCAAAAGGAGATTTGATCATCTTCTTCTCAAAGGTAGCACGATTCCGTGCCAGCCAGATGGACCAGGTGACTGCGCCCAAGGCCACTGTATAAAAGCGTTCGTACTCAGGGATGAAAGAATAGCACCAAACAAAAAATTGCCAGCAATTTTTGGGGCAAAGATCAGTCCCCAGAGTTACTCCAATAGATCTCCAAACCACTCTGGCAATAGAACATTCAAAAAACAAGTGCTGGGAAGTTTCAATTTGCTGGCAGAAGGAACACACAGGGTTCCCAGGCCATTTTCGATGTCGCATCACCTACCTAGTCAGGATAGCGTCTTGTGAAAGTTGCCAAAGAAAGATTTGTATCTTCAGAGGGATCTTGGCCTTCCAAATCCATCTATAGTTTCAGCCACTAAGGGGCTTTTCGAGCCATTTATACATGGATTTGGTAGTATATTTGCCAGATTTATTCAGGTACCAATATACCGAGTCAGGGGTATTCGGTAAGTTCAAATTCCGCACCTGCCCTTGAAGGTTAGACCACTGGTCTATCAAATCAGCATTCAATCTTCTGCGGAAAAAGCTAGAACAGGTTATGGAGCTTAGCTTATCTAGTGTACAATCTTGATCAACACAAATATCAAACAGGCATGGGAATTGTTCTTGGAAAGGCGTTAACCCATTGATAGAGTCTTTCCATAACCTGGTTAGGTTACCTTTCCCTACACACAGTTTCCTGCCTATCATATACAGGTTTTTGATTTTCAGCAAGTTTTTCCAACAGGGTGAATCAGAAAAACGAGGGCTAACAGTTGCAACGGTTTGGTTGCGAAGGTATCTAGCCCGAACAATATCTTGCCATATCCCTTTCTGGGTGTCTAACTTCCACCACCACTTGAGCATCAGACTAATATTTTGTTTGCGTAGGTCTTTAATACCCTTTCTCTTTAGATCTACATATCTTGTTCCATCTGATCAAGTGATATCTCCGTTTTTTAATACACCCTTGCCAGAAGAATCTTCTTCTATGTTTGTCCAATTTTTCCACAAAAGTTTCGTTCATCAGCCACATAGACATGTGGTACAGAGAGAGTTGAGTAACTATTGAGTCTAGAAGGGTGTGTCTCCCTCCCATAGAAGCAGCATTACCAACCCAGGCATCAAATCTAAGGAGATATTTATCGACTATGAAATCCCAGTCAGAGTTTCTCAAAGCCGTGTAGCTCACTGGCATGCCCAAATATTTAAGAGGGAATTGACCTATATCGCAATTGAATAGCTCAACATAAGCCTTAGTAGTCTGGGCACCCCCCCAACGGTTAAGATCTCACTCTTGTGAAAATTAACCTTGAGGCCAGACATCATTTCAAAAGCGTACAACAGGAGTTTAAGATTAACGGCCTTTTCCATATCGTGCTCTAGACAGATGATCGTGTCGTCTGCATATTGTATCACCGCAACTCCATGTGGAATAAGATCCAAAGCTAACCCAACAATGAGATTATTGTTCTGGGCATTCTTGATCATTTTAGTGAGGCATTCCACAGCCATATTAAACAAGAAAGGAGAATATGGGTCCCCCTGGCGTACCCCTTTAGCACTTCGGAAATAGGGCCCGACACAATTATTCAACTTGATGCTGACTGTGCCATTGCGAAGGATTTGCTCAACCCAGCTACACCATTTGGGATCAAAGCCTCGCATCTTATGACACTCAAGTAGGAAGTCCCAATTGACTTTATCGTAGGCTTTTTCGAAATCAAGTTTGAGGACCACCCCGCCCCTCTTTTTGACATGGGTATAGTTGAGAAGTTCGTGGAGAGCCAACAACCCATCCATAATGCTTCTGCCTTTCACAAAGGCATTCTGAGTGGGACTGATAAGGATGTCAGCGTACCTAGAAACTCTCCTATCCATAACCTTGGTGATCAACTTGTAGGGACAACGAAGAAGGCAGATAGGTCGAAATTGTTGTATACGATCAGCCCCCGAGACTTTAGGGAGCAAGGTGATAATGCCATAGTTAAGGCGCTGCACATCAAGTGTGCCTGTGTGGAAGCTGTCAAAAAGCCTCATGATATCATTTTTAACTATATCCCAGCAGCACTGATAAAATTCAGCAGGAATGTTATCAGGCCCTGGTGCTCTGTTGACATCCATGTCAAATAAAGCCTCTTTGACCTCTTCCTCAGAGAATTCTCTAATTAGATCAGAATTATCCTGGGCCGAGAGTTTTTCATCCTCTCCCCAGGTATTAGGGTCCAGACGAAACAGGTTACCTGGTGCAGGGCCAAAGAGATCTTTATAGAAGTTAGTAGCGTGGGCCAACAGGTTATCAATGCCCTCAATCTCCACCTCCCCACACTTGAGAGCGTGGATAGTGTTTTTCCGTTTACGGCCATTGGCAATCTTATGAAAGTAATCCATATTGCGGTCCCCTCGGAGTAGCCAGCGTTCGTGAGACTGCTGAAGCCAGTAGATTTCTTCAGCGACAAGCGGCTCATGGAGCTCAAAACAAACATCAGTTTTCCTACCGTATAGCTCGGGCGAAAGGGGGCCCTCCTCCTCTGCCTCTTCCAGCAGCTCAAGCTCCAGTCGTAGGTCTTCTTTCCGTCTCTTGGCATGTCCAAACTTATCCGAGCCCCACCCCTTGAAGTAAGATTTAAATCTTTTCAGTTTGATGTTTAGGATGTCGATGGGATCCGGGGCAGCAACCTTTCTATTCCAGATTTTAGATACAAGGCCGAGGAATCTGTCATCCTTTAGCCAGGATAGATCAAAGCGAAACTCTCGGGCTTTAGTAGGTGCCATTTTTTCTCCATTAGGGTAGAGCAAAAGAGGATTGTGGTCAGACAGTTCCCTAACCAATTTCCTCAGAAAGACCAAGGGAAACATCTCCTCCCAGGAGTCAGACATTAATACCCGATCAAGTTTTTCGAGCGCAGGGTGGGATTGTTTATTGGACCAGGTGTATTTACCACCACTCATATAGATTTCTCTAAGCCCAAGAGTGTTAATGATTGAATTGAAAAGATCAACAACTTTAGATCTGTGCATCTTTTTGTTTTTCTCATCATTATGTCTCAGAATATTGAAGTCACCCCCAACTATATAGGGAACGTCAGTGTTATGGTAAAAGGTGGCCAGCTCCATCAAGAACTCTCCCCTGTGTTCCTCATGAGCTGGACCATAAACCACTAGGAAGCTCCAGATTTTTTTGGTCTTGAGGTCTCTAACATGCATTTGCAGAACATAATCCCCTTTAATGCATTTCAGCAACTCCAGGTTGCTGATGCGAACACCACAGAGGATGCCGCCAGATTTCCTGATAGCAGGAATCCATTCCCAATGGAAAGAATTAAAGGGATCAAGTTTTCTAAGGAGTTTAGGAGTAAAATCTTTTTTCAAAGTTTCTTGCAACCCAAGGAAATCCACGGAATGGTCACTGATGATATCAGAGAGGCAGGTGGCCATTCCCTTCTTGCCCACCCCTCTGCAGTTCCAAATGAGACCACTCATTTGGAACGATTAGTTTGTTTCCTGGTTCTGGTGACCCTACTAGACAGGGTAGAGACACCAGAAACATCAGCACCGTCCTTCTTCTTGTTTTGACTCCTAGTCACAGGCCTAGGAATTTTAATGTCTATCTTTTTCTTACTTTTTTTAGCTGACTTGGACTTAACTAACTTATCATTGGCAATCTCATCTTCATCAAGCCAAGTTAAATTCAGGGGGGTATCTTTGCCAAGTCCATCAGTAACAAACACTTCATCAATAGTAACCTGGGGGTTTGTACATTTATCAGTCAGATTGGCTCTAACAGCCTCTAATTCCCTCACAATGTTAACACAAGAGAAATCATTATCAGGGATTAGGACCCCCATCTTGGAAGCACGGCTAATAAGTTCAGAATCAGCAAGAGCAGCAAAGGCATTGTTATTACTGGGTTTGCTTTTACTTGTCAGATTTTTGGCGTTGATCAGGTTTGCAGCCCTTGCTTCCACATTCATATGCTGGAGGTGAGGGTTGCGCTGACTAAATCGAAGGTGAAGTTCACATGCGAGAGGGGGTGTAGGAATAATCTCCTCGCAGTCAGTTTGAGGAAGCTGTATCGTGTAGTCCATGGACACCTTCAAGTCTGATCCCTCGTATCCAACCACCTTAGAAATCTGAGCTGAATTAGTAACTGAGAAAGAAGCTAAAATAGGAGAAGTACTAACAGGCAAAACATTCACCTGCAAAGAGTGATCACTAGCAACCACATGATCAACAGGATCATGCTTGCGGGTGTCGCTCTGGGACAGCAAGTGCCCATCCCCTTGATGCGTTGTATCAGTAGCCATTTCCAGGGCCAGTGTCTCAATCAGCAAAGGGCTATTAGCACCACCATTATCACTTTCAGAAGAAGAACTATCAGCATGGATCTGATCCTCGTCCTTAGGTGATGGCAAGCGACAGGCTTTGCCGCCACGATAGGAGGAGGTTTTAGCTTTTTCAGTCCTCTCTGAGGGCTTGTCATCCTCACTAGGGGGGGTATCATTCCGTTTGCGTTTAGGAGTACCATTCTTCGGGACAGCGTAATGTGGGACCTGAACAGGTTCTTCCTCACGAATGGCATTTCTCACCGGGACCTCTTCAACCTCATAATGAAAGCGATAGAACCGCCCCCCTAAACATCCTTCAGCTGATGTGGGCAGCTTATCAACCTCACGGCATCCCAGTTTGACACGCACAGAAGAAGGACGATTGAGGGTCGACATATCAATGTCTAGGGTCACCCCAACTAGTCCCCCAATGTAAGCCACATTATTGTCACATCTTTTGTTAGGTGGGATCTTACTGATTTTAACCCAATCAACTTCCAGCAGACCCTCAGATTCTACATCCTCATACCAAGGAGTAATACGGACAACCACACCCAAAGATTTAAGAGGAATATATTCAACAAACAGAGCTTTATCCACCTCTATTTGATTAGGAAAACGCATCACATATTGTTTTGGGGCAATCAAGTGAGCCGAACATCTCCACCCCTGACCAATATACTTTTCAAACTCATCTACTAGCTGTTTGGTGGTAAGCTCCCCTTCAACAATAGTAATAATGACCTTGACTATCCTCTCATTAGCCTGACTACCAACAGAATAATCATGAATATAGTGAAACCCCTGCCCTTTGGCTTGGAAAGCGCACATCGCAGGTATGCACTCCCAGGGCAGGAAATCAGTGCAGATCACAGATAGATGGCCTTTCTTTTTGCATCTAACACATAGAGCTTGGGGACACTTGGCAGTGGAATGCCCCGTATGACTACAAATTTGACAAAGCTCAGAGGAGGTGACCAAATGATCAGGGATAAAAGGAAGCTCACGCATCTTGTCAGGAGAGGGAATCTTGTCATTGTTGCGAGGGTTTGAGCCATCTCTCTCGGCCCTGCATCGATCTTGACGGACCAGATCATCCTGCTGCGCTCCGGCAGCTTTCTCCCAACGATCGAAGCCAACCTCGTCAGATCCGGCCGGAGTGTTGGAGGAGGAGGCCCCCGTCGCCGTCTTGCGGGTCCAGACATGGCTATCACGGCCACGCCCCCGTCCCCTGCCGCCACCTTCAAAGCGGCCGCGGCCGCCATCGCCACGGCCTCGCCCACCCCGGTTGAAACGGCCCGTGCCGCGGCCATGACGACCCGCGCCGAACCCCTCTTCTCTCATCTTAGGTGTTTCACAGGGAGGGAAAGTAGCAGATTTAGGTGGGAAGGAGGAGGCAACTTGAGCGAACGATCTAAGATCACCACGGATTTTCCCCTCCCACCAGCCAAAGGAAGGACGAACCCTAGGTTTCTCTCTCTCCGGCTTCTCCCAGAAATGGGTAAGACATTCTTCCAGATCCAAAATGGGGGGACACAAAGTAGCGGCGCGGCGACTTATACCAGGAGGAGGGGACGAAACCCTAGTTGCGGCCTGATCATGGCGGTCGGATCCATCAGTCCCCACGTGTCCCAGATCCGGGGGGGTGGAGCGGTTTTCAGCCGGTCGACGCCCCAGGATCCCCGGACCGGCCAGGAGGGGGGGTACCGAGTCGATTTCCCTGAACCACCCCCAGCAACCCGGCCCCCTCATGTGAGTGCAGTGGCTCGCCGCGCGCGGCCACGCCGGCGCCACGACGCTCCGGTGGTCGAACCGTAGGATCAGGGGGAGGAAGACGATCCCAAACCCTAGCAAAATGACAAGGGAAGGGAATGATGTACGCGATGTCAATCACTTCGTCGATGCGTAGGGATCAGGCGTCCACCGTGCTGCCGGGATCGTCGAGAAGCACCAAGCGAAGCGCGTTGTGACGGAGAAGAAGCTCGCCGGTGGCGAAAGTGATGGAGCGCGCCGCCATGAGATCCGGGGCGAACGTGACCCGCCACCGCGTGTCTCCCGAAGGGAAGCAGGTCGCGAGCGGGGTCGTGGACCCCGGCGAACGACTGACCCCGGCCATATCCGGCGGTCGGCGGTCGACTCGCGGGAGCGCCATCCTATTGGAGCAACCCTCATCCAAATTCATAAGGAACTCAAGTAGGAGAGATGTCACCTCGGTTTTACTTCGCTGATCCACGGCCTTTTTCCTTCTCCACTCGTGTACTAGCAACAAGAAGGGGGTGTTTGGTTCAGGGACTTTTTAGTTCTAGAGACTAGAAAAAGTCCCTAAAAAGTCCCTAGGAACCAAACGGGAGGGACTTTTTCTACAGGGACTAGAAAAAGACTCTACTATAGAGTCTTTTTTGATTAGTCCCTGGGACTAGAAAAAGTCCTAGGACTTCTGAACCAAACACCCCCTAGTACTATGATGAATTGTCCGACTCCCCATGTAGCAGTTTTGGGCCAATAAAATATTTGGAGCTGTGGATCAACTTGGCCATCACATGGCAGAGTACTAAGTGAAATAGTATGACTACTACTGTTGACTCATACAAACAGATGTGTCTTCCCATTTTTTTGGAAGCTTCATGTCGATTGGCGGAAAACAAAGATTGCGGCGACTTGGCCACAGCTCTGAAGTATACGTCTCGTATCCGAGAAGGAAAAACTGATGGCTCTGAAGTTTAATCATGACTCTGATCTTAATATGATGAATATCATCGGCTCCGCTCAAGGTTGTGCGAGTCAAGTTACCCTGCGTGATTGTTCCACGCCGGCTCTTCTTCATCAGAAAAGAAATTGCGAGCTTCTCGATCCTGGAAAGATCCCTCCAAGAACTCATCACCACCGTGCGAGCCCCACGGTGGGCGCCAACTGTCGTGGAATTGTCACGGCAGATGTCCTAGTGTGAGGACTTAGTCGTGAGGCCAACGCATCTATGTGGTACCTTGAGAGGGGTTGAACGGGACGAGAGACGCGAGGCTTTTACCCAGGTTCGGCCCCTCACAGTGGAGGTAAAAGCTTACATCCTGCTTCATTAATATTGATGATGATGATCATGATTACAAGGGTGCTCTATCTCAAGAGCTATTGACTTGTCTGTCTAAACCTAACTTGTGAAACTTACGAAAACTTGTCCCTCTTGGGGTGCCCTGCCCCTCCTTATATGTGTTGAAGGGGCGGCTTACATGACTAGTCCTATTAGGATTAGGATTACTCTATTACAAGTGGAGTCCTAGTCTTGCTTCCTTTGTAGGAGAATATTCCTTACACCTTTTCTCTTAAGCCGGCCCACCTTCACATGAACCGACTTTTTGGGCCTTGGGCCTTGTCATCCATCTGACCCGCCGTCGGGGTCATCAGTAAGTCACCAAATATCGCTGGGTCTCTAGTGAGCCGCCAAGTCCGGCCGGGTCATACTTCCGGCCGGGTCATACCGCGGGGTATATCCCCGGGACCTTTGGTTGAAGCACTTGTTTGCATAGTGCCCTTTCTGCTGACACTTGTTGCAAGTAACCTCTGAGAGCGGACGATGATATGGAGCACTTGACCTTGGAGTTTGAGACTAAGCTTTGTTCTGATAGCCTGGGTTGGGTGGGTGGGAAGATCCATTGCCACATTTGCTCTTCTGCTGGTAGGGCTGGCGAAACGGAGGAGGAGGCAACCAGAACTTCTATTGCTTAGCTGCCACTTGTGATGAGGAACAAGATTGAACTGCATCCCTGACTCTCTTCTTAGAAGCCTCACACTTGAGCTGACCAACTTCTTGCTTTAGTGCCATGTTATAGAATTTATCGAACTTAGTTGGCTCAAGAAGCATGAGAGCTAACTGCAGATCTTCTCTGAGGCCACCTCTGAATTGATAGATCATACTCTTTTCATCAGGAATGTCTTGTTTAGTGAAGCAAGCAAGTTTCTGAAACTGGATATTGTATTGATACACGGACATGCTGCCTTTCTTGAGATTGCGGAACTCCTCATGCTTGCTCTCAGCAACACTTGGTGGGATGTGATGAGCTTTGAAGTCTCGACGGAAACCATCCCAGGTAATCACACGACCTCCTCTGGAATCTCTGTATTGTTGAAACCACTCAGCAGCTTGGTCCTTGAGTTGAAACGAAGCAAACTTGACAAAGTCCTCAGACCTGACATTGGTACATTCAAAATGCTTGCAGATGTCTATGAGCCAATCGTCGATGTTTGTGGCCTCGACACATTTGCTGAAAGACTTCGGCTGGTTTGCGAGGAACTGGTTGAGGGTAGAAAATTGAGGTTGATTGTTGCCTTGTCCTTGATTTCCTTGGCTGCCTTGACCTTGGTTGCGCTCTTGCAAGATTTGCAAAAGCATCTGAGTGTTGGCATTGGTGGCTTGCCATGCCTCCGGAGGTGGAGGTGGTGGCGGAGGGTTCGACTGATCCCCATCATTGCGGTCCGGATTCTGACGCGTTGGAGGAGCCATCTTGAAGAGGGTGACATCCGTTAGAATCTTGAAAGACAGATAGACAAGCTAAATCAATGGATCGAAATTGCAACATGTAGTCTTCACAATAAACATTTGAACAAGGATGAACGAATGAATTCCAAAGTAAATCATCACACGTCCATTAAGTTGAGAAGCCACTTAGATAAAGGTAGATGAACAAAGCAACATGGTATGGATATGAACAAATAAGTGGTAAGGATTACCCAATCACAAACCAAATATCTACGGGAAGAAATACTAGAGCTACTTGAATTCCCACCTATAAAACTCCCGAAACTTTCTGGTTATGCAATTAGGTGTTGGGGATATAGGGGAAGCATAATATCTCACCCAAACTAACAATTCCTACATCCAGCTGTATCCATCCTTCAACACATAACCAAGAAACCTTTGGAAATCATGTACCTCAACATTCGAAAAGCATCCGTTATACGAGTTATGGCAATACTCCTGAACTCCTGCCCCAGTACTGGGTGGCGTCGAGGTTATCTCACCAACAACTGCATAAAAGAGATTTTCGATGTCGGCGATCTCTGGTATTCCAGAACTACAACGATAAAATTGTGATGACAACACCTTGGAGCTCAACTCCCCGGGACACTGCCACAACCCCTAAATGTCAGGAGGCACCAAGAACAATGTTCTCGTCACAAGACTATCGGAACGACTCCAAGATACCCGCATGATCCTAAAAAAATCGTGAAATTTGAGGAGAGGGAAGTCAAAACTTCTACGTCAGGAGGCCTCACCAGAGCGACGATGGGACTGAGGAGTAAAAAGAGTCCTACTCTCCGATATATATAATCCTAAGACTCAAAACATTTTGTTCTAGACTCAACAACGTTAGCGATTTGATCAAGCAGGGGGCTCCTATGTCGGGGATGGCTCTGATTACCAACTTGTAACACCCACAATGCGGCTATATCTCCCATGTGTCGGGGCACGACTTAGAGGCATAGCCGCATGGTAGTTTTGTCGGAAGAGGGGTAATCTTCACACAATCCCAGGTACTGAATAAGAAAGGGATAAAGAGTTAGCTTACAATCGCCACTTCACACAATACATAAATAGTTCATACATCAAACAAATACACTCAAATACTGACTAAAGCCAAAATAAAGGAAGACAACCCCAAATGCTAGATCCCCCATCGTCCCAACTGGGCTCCACTATTGATCATCAGGAAACGAAACATGGTAACAACCTAGATCCTCGTCGAACTCCCACTTGAGTTTGGTAGCATCACCTGCACTGGTATCCTCGGCACCTGCAACTGTTTGGAAGTATCCGTGAGTCACGAGGACTCATCAATCTCACACTCGTGAGATCAAGACTATTTAAGATTATGGGTAGGAGAAGGTAGTGAGGTGGAGCTGCAGCAATGCACTAAGCATATATGGTGGCTAACATACGCAATTGAGAGCGAGAAGAGAAGCAACGCACGGTCGAGAAGCTAGAAGTTATCAACAAGTGATCCTGAAGCTACTTACGTTCAAGCATAACACAATACTGTGTTCACTTCCCGGACTCCGCCGAAAAGAGACCATCACAGCTACACACGCGGTTGATTCATTTTTACTAAGTGAAGTGTCAAGTTTTCTACAACCAGATATTAAGAAATTCCCATCTTCCACATAACCACGGGCACGGCTCTCGAAAGTTTATACCCTGCAGGGGTGTCCCAACTTAGCCCATCACAAGCTCTCATGGTCAACGAAGGATATTCCTTCTCCTGGAAAGACCCGATCAGTCTCGGAATCCCAGTTACAAGACATTTCGACAATGGTAAAACAAGACAAGCAAAGCCGCCTGACTGTGCCAACAAATCCTGATAGGAGCTGTACATATCTCGTTCTCAGGGCACACCGGATTGTCCAAACTTCCAGTAGGACAGCCCAGAGTTGCCCCTGGTGGCCACTGGCGGTTGACAGTTTGGACCAACACTCAGAGGAGAACTGGCCCGGGGGTTTAAAATAAAGATGACCCTTGAGTCCGCGAAACCCAAGGGAAAAGGCTTAGGTGGAAAATGTTAAAAACAAGGTTGGGCCTTACTAGAGGAGTTTTTTTCAAAGCGAACTGTCAAGGGGTTCCCATAACACTCAACCGTGTAAGGAACGCAAAATCAAGGAACATAATACCGGTATGAAGGAAACTAGGGTGGCAAGAGTGGAACAAAACACCAGGAAAAAGGCCGAGCCTTCCACCCTTTATCAAGTATATAGATGCATTAAAGTAAATAAGATATATTGTGATATCCCAACATAACCATGTTCCAACATGGAACAAACTTCAACTTCACCTGCAACTAGCAACGCTATAAGAGGGGCTGAGCAAAAGCGGTAACATAGCCAAACAACGGTTTGCTAGGAAGGTGGGTTAGAGGCTTGACATGGCAACATGGGAGGCATGATATAACAAGTGGTAGGTAGCGCAACATAATGATAGAGCGAACAACTAGTAAGCAAATATAGAAGTGATTTCGAGGGTATGGTCATCTTGCCTGCAAAGTTCTCAGAGTTGTCGAAAGCTTGATCCTCGTTAGCGTACTCAACAGGTTCCTTGTTCACGTACTCATCTCCCGGCTCTACCCAAAGAAAGAACACAAGCAAAGGAACAACAATCAATCACGGTGCAATGCACAATCAACATGATGCAAGACATGGCATGATATGCAATGCATATGCGTGCTCTGAAAGGGAAAGAATGATCAAGGCATCAACTTGGAAAACCAAGTATGCCGCTGGAAAGATGAGATGATTTCGGTTGAAATCGATATAAAGATCACCAGAAACGGATGCATGGTTTGCAAATGGCAAGCAAAATAAGAATGGTGCAAAACTGTGATTAACAGCATGATAGCCCTTCGAATGCAACAAGAAACTAAGCTACTGCACTCCAACATAGCAACAAAGCATATGGCAGTGATGTACACGAGATTATTGAGAAAACATGAACAATGAGCTACGGCTAAATCACTCAAGAACAGGTTCGAAAAATCATGGCAAAAGTGCAAAAGATATCAGCTTCACAGCCTTGGTGAAAATACTAACATGTCAAAAACAACTTCAAGAAGCACTATTTAGAGCTAGAAAACAACATGCTACAGGAACACATCATAGCAAACAAAAGCATGGCAGGATTCTACTGTAAGCCTAGAACAAAAGTCCCTTACTGAACATGAGCCAAAAAGGCACTGAAGATATGATGGCACCCATGTAAACATAACAAGTTTTATTAACAGAGCATGGCATAAACAGATTTATGATAGCAACTTTGTGAGATCATGCCACTCACCACAAAATTTCATGACAAAACGAGCATACCAATAGTAAGATGACATGTTAATGAAGCTAACCATGGAAAGAGCAAGTTAATAGGATGCATGGATCACTAGCAAAACACATGGCAATATTGATTAACATGTTAACATTCTGCCAGGAACATTTTATAGCAAAAGTAGAGCAATAAAATGACATGCTGGAGCACTCTATAATTCCAACCAGGGCATGAATGGATAGAGAATAACCACATGTTCAAAACATCCTTACTTATGTATCCCAAAATAAGCATGGATCTCAATGTAGCATCAAGTTTACATGGCATCAAAATAACAACAGGGAAAAGACTTGGCAAAATTCGAAGTCCCTGAAAACAGCAACATCACGGAGCCTGGTTTGCATGCTTGTGCTAGTCACCACATAGATCACAAAAATACAAGGCTTTCACCTCTGTAAAGATGGCATGTGGTAGTTCAAAACTCATGTAGACCTCATGCTCATATGATGCACACATCAAATGCAACAAAAATGACAAATCACCATGATCTAATAAGTACCAGCAGTTAACATTTTATAGCACTCTTGCATTAATGAAAATGGCATCATAATGGACAGTAACATGCATGGAATTGCTTCTAACTTGAAGAGCTCAACGAGACGAACAATTTGACATATCATATGCATGATTTGGAGCCACGGTCACCGAGATTTGACATGTCAAAGGAGGCATAAAAAATTACAGTGAAAAGGACTTAGATGAAAATATCACCTCTCAGATCTGGATCTAGGGTTCGCACGCGGATTGAGGTTCGTCGGAATCTCGCCGGAGGAGAGGGGGAAGGTGATTGGAGCCTTCGCGGGGAGGGGTCGGCCGGATCCCGGCGGCGATGCGACGCGCCGGCGGCGAGGCGGAGTCGGGCGGCGGCGCGGTGAAGATGCGGGGCGGTGCGGTGGAGAAGACGTGGCGGCGGGGTGCTCGGGCGCCCGGGTCGTGGCGGCGGCGAGGCGCGGGCCGGGGAGGGCCCCGCCTGGGCCCCGGTGGGCCGGCGCGCGGGGGCACGGGGATGTGGGCGCGGGCGGCGTGGCGTATCACAAGCTGACATGTGGCGGCGACGGAGGCGGCAGACACGTCCGTCGGTGGGGAAGAAATGTCTGGCGGCGCGAGGGAAGAGGTGCTAGGGTTTCATCCGCATGATTTTTGAAGTGGAATGCATATTAATAGGTAGATGGAGATAGGAGTGTCCAAATGAGGTGCGGTTTTCGCCCACACGATCGTGAGCCGACGACGGAGGACATGGAGATGGTTTAGATGGGTTATTGAGCTGTTTTGGAGGGGTGTTGGGCTGCAATCCAAAGAGGCTTTTGCGGTTACCCGGTTAACCGTTGGGGAATCAAACAGCCTCCAAATGGAACGAAATTTGACAGGCGGTCTACCGGTGGTGTACCAAGGCCACTTAACAAATCTCAACCCATTCCGAGAACGTTTAACTACCGCTCACGAAAAGAGACAAGAGGGGTGCGCCGGTGCATGTGGGAGTGTCGGATTGTGAAACGGACAACGAGGAAAAAGCTCGGATGCATGAGACGAACACGAATGCAAATGCGATGCACATGATGACATGATATGAAATGCATGACATGAACAAAATGCAAAATGAAAGACAAAACCCAACCACGAAAGGAATCTCATTACTTAAAGCCAAAAATGGCAAGAGTCGGAGTTACAAATATGGCAAGTTACATCAGGGGTGTTACAAGATGTTAATGCTAACTGTTTACTTTGTGAGGGACGGGATGGCCGATCGGACAGTCGCATGTTTAAAAGCGTAAGTTCCTTTTTTTAAAATCCACGGTTCTGTGTTGAGTTGCATCGCGCTTCTTTTATTAGTAGCATGGGCGTGAAGTGTATACATCCACGGTTCTGTACCAGGTAGCGACATGACTTGTGCACTGACGATGGCGTGGACGTTCGTGGCAGTGTTATGGGTCACATGCACCGGTGTGAAGCGCTAAAAGGCATGGTGCCGTATAATATAGAGTCACGCTCCCGTGTGTTTGTGTTCCAAATGATTCTGTCGACTCGACCAGACGGATAGGCACGGGCGTTCAGCCCACAAAGGCACCGTCAGGTTCGTTCTTTAATTGGGGAGACCCAGCGGAATTGGTTCAGATGTGAACACCCAATGTTTACTCTGTGAGGCACGGAATGTGTTGGGGATATGACTACCAGATATGACCCGCCCAGGAGGGGCCGGGTCAACCACAATGGCGGGTTACTTAAATAAAGCCCGAAGAGTATACAAGGTGACGGTTTACAATAAGGCTTATAATAGGCCCAAGCCCAGAGGCGGCTTAAGGCCCATAAGTATGAACCGCCATGTATGAATAAGACTTGTAAAGTAAGGCATTTAAGAGATGTCACCGAGCCGGACACGTTGTATGAGCCGACCGGGACTCTGTAGGCCGCAGGGCGTCAACCCGTGTATATAAGGGGGCGACCCAATGGCGGCTTAGGGCAAGAAACAACAAATCGAGAGCCAATCTAGCGTATTCGCTCCTTGGTCATCGAAGCCTAGCAATACCACATCAACTAGACTAGGCTTTACCTTCACCGCAAGGGGCCGAACCACTATAAAACTTTCGTGTCCTTTGTCCTGATTAACCCCTTTAAGCTTCCTAGTTGAGATGGCTCCACGACTAAGTCCTTTCACTAGGACATCTGCCGTGACAATTCCACGACAATTGGCGCCCACCATGGGGCCAGCGCACGATGGATTTGAGTTCTTGAAGGGCAACTTCGAAGTGCTCAAGGGATACGCTGTGGCCCGGATGACCAAGAGTCGTCGCGGCAAGCTCTACATCAACGACGCAGGCTGGGGCCCCGACGCCGACTCAATTGAGTACGGGTAACGGGTCCTCTTCGGCGGGATCCACTTCTTCATCGGCCGGATCGGCGAGCCGGGTCCTGAGTTGGACATCTGCACCGACATCATTGAGACGGCTCAGCGCGCAAGACCCGCCCGGGCTCAGCCGGCTATGAAGCGTGCCTTCGTGGGATGCATCCATGGAGGGGAGTTTTCTGAAGGATCTATGTCTGGTGGCGAGACAGTCGTCCAGTCTGATGGCGAGTCATCCATGGGTGAGACAGATTAGTTGTATCAACTGCAAGATGGTGGGCTTGGGGGCTATTCCGATGGCAGCAGTATTCCGGACCCCTTCGAGCCACCGAGAAGAGCGGGGATCTTCATGACTGGCACGCAGCCCGCTCAAAACTCTACGGCTGTGGCAGCAGCAGCCGGGTCAGGAGGCCCCACGCGCCCACCGGCTCAGGTGCTGATGGATCTCATGGATAGGATGACGACCCTGTTGACTGCCATGGTTGAACCAGCGGATCAGGCTCAGCATGATGAAGAGGTGGCACGATTACGTGAGGAGGTAGCTGATACGTCCATTCTGCATCATGCTTTTATATCGATATTTATCGCATTATGGACTGTTATTTCACTTTATGTCACAATACTTATGGCTATTCTCTCTTATTTTACAAGGTTTACATAAGGAGGGAGAATGCCGGCAGCTATAATTCTGGTCTGGAAAGGAGCAAATACTAGAGACCTATTCTGCGCAACTCCAGAAGTCCTGAAACTCCACGGAACGTCTTAAAAGAAATAAAGAAAAATCCACGCAAAAGATGAAGGCCAGGGCGCCCACACCCTGCTCACGAGGGTGGGGGGCGCGCCCCTACCTCATGGCCCCCCTGGTGGCTCTCCGACGCCCATCTTCTCCTATATGAGGTCTTTCGATGAGAAAAAAATAAGAACTTTTGGGGACAAGACTCCGCCGCCACGAGGCGGAACCTTGGCGGATCCAATCTAGAGCTCCGGCAGAGCTATTCTGCCGGGGAAACTTCCCTCCGGGAGGGGGAAATCATCACCATCATCATCACCAACGCTCCTCTCATCTGGAGAGGGCAATCTCCATCAACATCTTCACCAGCACCATCTCATCTCCAAACCCTAGTTCATCTCTTGTATCCAATTCTTGTCTCAAAGTCCGGGATTGGTGCTAGTAGGTTGCTAGTAGTGTTGATTACTCCTTGTAGTTGATGCTAGTTGGTTTATTTGGTGGAAGATCATATGTTCAGATCCTATATGCATATTATTACCCCTCTGATTATGAACATGAATATGCTTTGTGAGTAATTATGTTCGTTCCTGAGGACAAGGGAGAAGTCTTGCTATGAGTAGTCATGTGAATTGGGTATTCATTTGATATTTTGATAAGATGTTTGTTGTCTAGCCTCTAGTGGTGTTATGTGAACGTCGACTACATAACACTTCACCATTATTTGGGCCTAGAGGAAGGCATTGGGAAGTAATAAGTAGATGATGGGTTGCTAGAGTGACAGAAGCTTAAACCCTAGTTTATGCGTTGCTTCGTAAGGGGCTGACTTGGATCCACATGTTTCATGCTATGGTTAGGTTTACCTTAATACTTTTGTTGTAGTTGCGGATGCTTGCAATAGAGGTTAATAATAAGTGGGATGCTTGTTCAAGTAAGAACAGCACCCAAGCACCGGTCCACCCACATATCAAAGTATCGAACACGAATCATATGAACATGATGAAAACTAGCTTGACGATATTCCCATGTGTCCTCGGGAGCGCTTTTCCTATTATAAGAGTTTGTTCCGGCTTGTCCTTTGCTACAAAAGGATTGGGCCACCTTGCTGCACTTATTTACTTTTGTTACTTGTTGCTCGTTACAACTTATCCTATCACAAAACTATCTGTTACCACTTATTTCAGTACTTGCAGAGAATACCTTGCTGAAAACAGCTTATCATTTCCTTCTGCTCCTCGTTGGGTTCGACACTCTTACTTATTGAAAGGACTATGATAGATCCCCTATACTTGTGGGTCATCAAGACTCTTTTCTGGCGCCGTTGCCGGGGAGTGTAGCACCTTTGGTAGGTGGAATTTGGTAAGGAAAAATTTATATAGTGTGCTGAAATTTACTGTCACTTGTTACTATGGAAAGTAATTCTCTGAGGGGCTTGTTCGGGGTATCTTCACCCCATCCAGTAGAGCAAAGAGTTGCTCCTCAACCTACTGAACCTATTGAAAATGAAATTCCTTATAAGTATCCTTCGGGTATGATAGAAAAACTGCTAGCTAATCCTTTTACAGGAGATGGAACAAAGTATCCTGATGAGCACTTAATATATGTGGATGAAGTTTGTGGATTATTTAAGCTTGCAGGTATACCCGATGATGTTGCTAAGAAGAAGGTCTTCCCTTTATCTTTGAAGGGAGACACATTGATATGGTATAGGCTATGTGATGATATGATATCATGGGACTATAAAAGATTGAAGCTGGAATTTCATCAAAAGTATTTTCCGTAAGTTTAGCACTAAATATGGACTTGACTCTGAGATAGTAGCTTCTTTTTGTGAATCTTTTGCTACTTATGTTGAACTCCCTAAGGAGAAGTGGTTTAAATATCATCCTCCCATAGAAGTAAAAGTAGCTGCACCTATTAAAGTTGAAGAAAAGATTGTCACTTATAATGATCCTATTGTTCCTACTTCTTATATTGAGAAACCACCTTTCCCTCTTTGAATAAAGGATCATGCTAAAGCTTCAACTGTTGTTCGTAAAAGCAATATTAGAACTTATACACCTCCTGAACAAGTTAAAGTAGAACCTAATATTGCTATTGTTAAAGATCTCTTGTCTGATAATATTGATGGGCATGTTATTCAGTTCGAAGGTGAAACTGCTAGAATTGCTAAACCTTGTGATAAAGATAAACATAGACCTGTGGTAGGCGTGCCTGTTATTTCTGTTAAAATAGGAGAACATTGTTATCATGGCTTATGTGATATGGGTGCTAGTGCTAGTGTTATACCTCATGACTTATATAAAGAAATTAAGAATGAAATTGCACCTGTTGAGTTAGAAGATATTGATGTCACAATTAAACTTGCCAATAGAGATACTATTTCACCAATTGGAATTGTTAGAGATGTTGAAGTATTGTGTGGGAAAACTAAATATCCTGCTGATTTTCTTGTTCTTACTTCTCCGCAAGATAGCTTTTGTCCCATTATATTTGGTAGACCCTTCTTAAATACTGTCAATGCTACCATAGACTGCACTAAGAATGTTGTTACTATTGGCTTGGATGATATGGTTCATGAGTTTAATTTCTCTAAATATAGTAAACAACATCGTGAGGAAGAATTACCTAGTAAGGATGAAATTATTGGTCTTGCTTCTATTGCAGTACCTCCTAGTGATCCTTTAGAACACTATTTGCTAGACCATGAAAATGATATGTTCATGAATGAAAGAAGGGCAATAGATGAAGTATTCTTTAAACAGGAACCTATTCTGCATCACAACTTGCCCGTTGAAATCTTAGGGGATCCTCCTCCACCCAAGGGTGATCCCGTGTTTGAGCTTAAACCTTTGACTGATAATCTTAAATATGCTTATCTTGATGAAAAGAAGATATATCCTGTTATTATTAGTGCTAACCTTTCAGAGCATGAAGAAGAAAGATTATTGAAAACTCTGAAGAAGCATCGTGCTGCTATTGGATATACTCTTGATGATCTTAAGGGCATTAGTCCCACTCTATGTCAACATAAAATAAATTTGGAAGCAGATGCCAAACCAGTTCGTGATCCTCAACGACGTCTGAATCCTAAAATGAAAGAAGTGGTAAGAAAAGAAATACTAAAGCTTCTGGAAGCAGGTATAATCTATCTCGTTCCTGATAGTGAGTGGGTAAGTCCTGTCCATTGTGTCCCTAAGAAGGGAGGTATTACTGTTGTTCCTAATGATAAAGATGAATTGATTCCACAAAGAATTATCACAGGTTATAGGATGGTAATTGATTTCCGCAAATTAAATAAAGCTACTAAGAAAGATCATTACCCCTTACCTTTTATTGATCAAATGCTAGAAAGATTATGCAAACATACACACTATTGCTTTCTAGATGGTTATTCTGGTTTCTCTCAAATACCTGTGTCGGCTAGAGATCAATCAAAGACTACTTTTACATGCCCTTTTGGTACTTTTGCCTATAGACGTATGCCTTTTGGTTTATGTAATGCACCTGCTACCTTTCAAAGATGCATGATGGCTATATTCTCTGACTTTTGTGAAAAGATTTGTGAGGTTTTCATGGATGACTTTTCCGTCTATGGTTCCTCTTTTGATGATTGCTTGAGCAATCTTGATCGAGTTTTGCAGAGATGTGAAGAAACTAATCTTGTCTCGAATTGGGAGAAGTGTCACTTTATGGTTAATGAAGGTATTGTCTTGGGGCACAAAGTTTCTGAAAGAGGTATTGAAGTTGATAAAGCCAAGGTTGATGCTATTGAAAAGATGCCATGTCCCAAGGACATCAAAGGTATAAGAAGTTTCCTTGGTCACGCCGGATTTTACAGGAGGTTCATTAAGGACTTCTCAAAAATTTCTCGGCCTCTGACTAATTTATTGCAAAAAGACATACCATTTGTCTTTGATGATGATTGTGTAGAAGCATTTGAAATACTTAAGAAAGCATTAGTCTCTGCACCTGTTGTTCAGCCACCTGATTGGAATTTACCCTTTGAAATTATGTGTGATGCTAGTGATTATGCTGTAGGTGCTGTTCTAGGGAAAAGAGTTGATAAGAAATTAAATGTTATTCATTATGCTAGTAAGACTCTAGACAATGCTCAAAGAAATTAGCTACTACTGAAAAAGAGCTTTTGGCAGTTGTATTTGCTTGTGATAAGTTCAGATCTTATATTGTTGATTCTAAAGTAACTATTCAAACAGATCATGCTGCTATTAAATATCTTATGGAAAAGAAAGATGCTAAACCTAGACTTATTAGATGGGTTCTCTTGCTACAAGAATTTGATTTGCATATTGTTGATAGAAAGGGAGCTGAGAACCCCGTTGCAGACAACTTGTCTAGGTTAGAAAATATTATTGATGACCCACTACCTATTAATGATAACTTTCCTGATGAACAATTAAATGTTATAAGTACTTCTCGTAGTACTCCATGGTATGCTGATTATGCTAATTATATTGTTGCTAAGTTTATACCACCTAGCTTCACATACCAACAAAATAAAAAGTTTTTCTATGATTTAAGACATTACTTTTGGGATGACCCACATCTTTATAAAGAAGGGGTAGATGGTGTTATTAGACGTTGTGTACCTGAGCATGAACAGGAACAGATCCTACGCAAGTGTCATTCGGAGTCTTATGGAGGACACCACGCTGGAGATAGAACTGCACATAAGGTATTGCAATCTGGTTTTTATTGGCATACTCTCTTCAAGGATGCCCGTAAGTTTGTCTTGTCTTGTGATGAATGTCAAAGAATTGGTAATATTAGTAGACGTCAAGAAATGCCTATGAATTATTCACTTGTTATTGAACCGTTTGATGTTTGGGGCTTTGATTATATGGGACCTTTTCCTGCCTGTAATGGATACACACATATTCTAGTTGATGTTGATTACGTCACTAAGTGGGTAGAGGCTATTCCAACTAGTAGTGCTGATCATAACACTTCTATTAAAATGCTTAAGGAAGTTATTTTCCCGAGGTTTGGAGTCCCTAGATATTTAATGACTGATGGTGGTTCACACTTTATTCATGGTGCTTTCCGTAAAATGCTTGCTAAATATGATGTTAATCATATAATTGCATCTCCTTAGCACCCACAGTCTAGTGGTCAAGTAGAGTTGAGAAATAGAGAGCTCAAATTAATTTTGCAAAAGACTGTTAATAGTTCTAGAAAGAATTGGTCTAAGAAACTTGATGATGTGTTATGGGCTTATAGAACTGCATACAAAAATCCTATGGGTATGTCTCCGTATAAAATGGTTTATGGAAAAGCGTGTCACTTACCTCTCGAACTAGAACATAAGGCATATTGGGCTATTAAAGAGCTCAACTATGATTTTAAACTTGCCGGTGAAAAGAGGTTATTTGATATTAGCTCACTTGATGAATGGAGAACCCAAGCTTATGAAAATGCCAAGTTGTTTAAAGAAAAAGTTAAAAGATGGCATGACAAAAGGATACAAAAGCGTGAGTTTAATGTAGGTGATTATGTATTGCTATACAACTCTCGTTTAAGATTTTTTGCAGGAAACTTCTCTCTAAATGGGAAGGCCCCTATGTTATCAAAGAGGTCTATCATTCCGGTGCCATAAAAATCAACAATTTCGAGGGCACAAATCCGAAGGTGGTAAATGGTCAAAGAATTAAACATTATATCTCAGGTAATCCCATAAATGTTGAAACCAATATTATTGAAACTGTAACCCCGGAGGAATACATAAGAGACACTTTTCGGAACGTTTCAGACTCCGAAAAGGAATAGGTATGTGGTACGGTAAGTAAACCGACTCCAAAACAATTTTTAAGGCAATATTTCTCCGTTTTGGAATATTTAGAAAAATAGAAAAATAAGTAGCAGTCCGGGAAGGACACGAGGGCCCCACGAGGGTGGTGGGCGCGCCCTACCCCCTGGGCGCGCCCCCCTACCTCGTGAGCACCTCGTGTGCCCTCTGGACTCCGTTTTCTTGCATGTTACGTATTTTGGTCGGTAAAAATTCATTATATATTCTCCCGAAGGTTTTGACTCCCGTATCACACAAAAATCTCCTGTCTTTGTTTCGAGCTGTTTTTCTGACAGATCTAGATTATCATGACGTCCCCAAGTGCTTCCAAGGACAAGTTCTTCGAGAAGGTTATCAACCCTTACCTCGCGGAGGTGCTGCGACACCCTCAAACCATTGATATGCGTGATGGGTTGTTGTACATCCTCGATGTTGAGGGACCAAAGGGAACCGGAAGCGTGTAGACGAGGCTCGAAGCAATGGAGCAACAAATTTTCAAGTGACAGGGGATGGTGGAGCGTGGAATCAACGCTAGCCACACGATGCTCGCGGAGTTCACTAACAACTACAAGCCGGATGCCAAGAACACCGAGGAGGCCATCTTCAAGCTATATGAGAAGATCGAGCACCTCCAAGCCCAAATCTATGACCTGCAAAACCAAAACTGTGAGTATGAATATGGATTCAAAAGAATGAGTTTGGCTGCAGATTCGAGGATTCCGGAGACTCGATCATCCTTCTATGATGGTGAACCTATGCCTTGGAAGATGGATGACAAGCCCGCTTCATCATCAACACCTCCACCTTCTTCACCGACAAAGGAGATATGATCACATGGGTATGGGCAATCCCCTTGGCAACTGCCAAGCTTGGGGGAGGTGCCCCGGTATCGTATCACAATCACAACTCTTATTTTTATCGTTTTTCTTAGTTCGATCCTATTAGTAGCATCTTGATCTAGTAGAATAAAGTTTATGGCATGATCTAGTTTTGAGTTTTGCTTTATGATCTCTCTATGTAATCGAGTCCGTGAGCTATATATAATAAAGATTAGTGTTGAGTCAAGGGCCATATTATTTTGCCATGATCTTGGGTGAATAAAAGAAAAGAGAAAAGAATAAAAGAAATAAAAAGTTCATATTGATCTTATTGAGAGTAATGACTTCACATAGAAAGAGTATGATGATTAAAAGTTGTTGGGAGTTGGCAGACATAGCTTTGGTCATTGTTGCAATTAATAGGAAGTAATAAGGAAAGAGAGGTTTTCACATATAGATATATTATCATTGACATCTTTTATGATTGGGAGCACTCATTAAAATATGACATGCTAAAGAGTTGATGTTGGACAAGGAAGAGAACGTAATGAGTTATGTATTTCTTATATCTGAGATAAAGTATGTTGTCATGGATCCTCTAACTTGTTGAGCTTGCCTTTCCCCCTCATGCTAGCCAAATTCTCAGCACTAAGTAGAAATACTACTTCTGCTTCCAAAATCCCTAAACCAGTTTTGCCATGAGATTCCACCATATCTACCTATGGATTGAGTAAGATCCTTCAAGTAAGTTGTCATCGGTGCAAAGCAATAAAAATTGCTCTAAATAAGTATGATTGATTGGTGTAGGAGAAATAAGCTTTATACGATCTTGTGATGTGGAAGTAATAAAAGCGACGGACTGCATAATAAAGGTTCATATCACAAGGGGTAATATAAAGTGATGTTCTTTCGCATTGAGATTTTATATATCCAACCATAAAAGCGCATGGCAACCTCTGCTTCCCTCTGCGAAGGGCCTATCCTTTATTATTATCTTCTACCTTATGCAAGAGTCATGGTGATCTTCACCTTTTCTTTTTCATTTTATCCTTTGGCAAGCTCAGCATGTTGGAAAGAACATGATATATATATCTAATTGGATGTAGGGGAGCATGAACCATTATTGTTGACATTACCTTTGAGGTAAAAGGTTGTGGGGCAAAACTATAAGCCCCTATCTTTCTCTGTGTCCGATTAAAACTCCGTAACCACAAGTATCGCGTGAGTGTTAGCAATTATGGAGGACTAAATGATAGTTGAGTATGTGGACTTGCTTTTTAGCTCTGACATAGACTCTTTCCGATGTTATGATAAATTGCAATTGCTTCAATGACTGAGATTATAGTTTGTCGGAGCCCAGTAAGGTTTATGATTTATACTCTTGCATTGTGAATAGATCATCACTTGAACATAAGTAATCATATGACAAAATCTATATATGTTGCCTTATGAGAATAATCATGATGCCTTCATGTCCGTATTTTATTTTTATCGACGCCTCTACCTCTAAACATGAGGACATATTTATTGTTATCGGCTTTTCGCTTGAGGACAAGCAAGGTCTAAGCTTGGGGGAGTTAATACGTCCATTCTGCATCATGCTTTTATATCGATATTTATCGTATTATGGACTGTTATTTCACTTTATGTCACAATACTTATGGCTATTCTCTCTTATTTTACAAGGTTTACATAAGGAGGGTGAATGCCGGCAGCTGGAATTCTGGTCTGAAAAAAGGAGCAAATATTAGAGACCTATTCTGCGCAACTCCAAAAGTCCTGAAACTCCACGGAACGTCTTAAAGGAAATAAAGAAAAATCCACGCAAAAGATGAAGGCCAGGGGGGCCACACCCTACTCACGAGGGTGGGGGGCGCGCCCTACCTCGTGGGCCCCCTGGTGGCTCTCCGACGCCCATCTTCTCCTATATGAGGTCTTTCGATGAGAAAAAAATAAGAAGGAACTTTTCAGGACGAGACTCTGCCGCCACAAGGCGGATCCAATCTAGAGCTCCGGCAGAGCTGTTCTGCTGGGGAAACTTCCCTCCGGGAGGGGGAAATCATCACCATCGTCATCACCAATGCTCCTCTCATCGGGAGAGGGCAATATCCATCAACATCTTCACCAGCACCATCTCATCTCCAAACCCTAGTTCATCTCTTGTATCCAATTCTTGTCTCAAAGTCCGGGATTGGTGCTAGTAGGTTGCTAGTAGTGTTGATTACTCCTTGTAGTTGATGCTAGTTGGTTTATTTGGTGGAAGATCATATGTTCAGATCCTATATGCATATTATTACCCCTCTGATTATGAACATGAATATGCTTTGTGAGTAATTATGTTCATTCCTGAGGACAAGGGAGAAGTCTTGCTATGAGTAGTCATGTGAATTTGGTATTCGTTTGATATTTTGATAAGATGTTTGTTGTCTAGCCTCTAGTGGTGTTATGTGGACGTCGACTACATAACACTTCACCATTATTTGGGCCTAGAGGAAGGCATTGGGAAGTAATAAGTAGATGATGGGTTGCTAGAGTGACAGAAGCTTAAACCCTAGTTTATGCGTTGCTTCGTAAGGGGCTGATTTGGATCCACATGTTTCATGCTATGGTTAGGTTTACCTTAATACTTTTGCTGTAGTTGCGGATGCTTGCAATAGAGGTTAATCATAAGTGGGATGCTTGTTCAAGTAAGAACAGCACCCAAGCACCGGTCCACCCACATATCAAATTATCAAAGTATCGAACGCGAATCATATGAACGTGATGAAAACTAGCTTGACGATATTCCCATGTGTCCTCGGGAGCGCTTTTCCTATTATAAGAGTTTGTTCCGGCTTGTCCTTTGCTACAAAAGGATTGGGCCACCTTGCTGCACTTTATTTACTTTTGTTACTTGTTGCTCATTACAACTTATCCTATCACAAACTATCTGTTACCACTTATTTCAGTACTTGCAGAGAATACCTTGCTGAAAACCGCTTATCATTTCCTTCTGCTCCTCCTTGGGTTGGACACTCTTACTTATCGAAAGGACTATGATAGATCCCCTATACTTGTGGGTCATCAGTAGCACAGGCCTAGGAAAACTTGGTGGCGGAGGACGTCAGGATGGCTGCAGAGCGGGCGGCTTTGGATGCTTGGGCTCAGCAGCTTCAGTCAGAGGCTTTTCGGCTCATGATAGATCTGAATGCATCAAACGAGGTCATGAGGAGAAGGCATCAGAAGACTCAATCACGTCTGCCTCTGACTTACGATCCTAGGAACCTTTTCCACACACCCAGGGCAGGTCCCAGTAACCCGCCAGAGGTGAACCGGATTGCAACACCCGGGGCTGGGGCGCCGGTTCAGCCACAGGCTATGGAACCCCCTCGTGTGAATACTGCTCCGCCTCGTTATACACTGACACCATCGGGTCATTTTTCTAACCATTTGGAGAATCTGATCGCTGCCTCGGTATGTTTGGCGGCTCTCCCATTGGAGGGCGACTCTCCGACGGCGATCGAAACACGAAGGGTCAGGGAACTTCTTCAGACGGCTCTGGCACAGCAGGAGGCATACTCTTATAGTCAAGACATGATTCATTCAACCCCTCTCCCAAGCCGGAGCCCGAGCTATAGCAGGCATATGGATTCAGCAGCCGTATCAAGCAACGCCCAGCGTCGTAACTAGCCACGCGGGCATGACCCGGCGCGTGATGGAGCTCTTAACTTGGTTGACCAGGATAGGATCCGCCAAGAGGCTAGCGGGTGGTTCAATAGGAAGCTGAGCAAGCGGCTCACCAAGCTTTTCTGGTTTATCTGACAACCTCTATTGAAGCAGGTGTGGCCACAAGGATAGGAGGTGTCCCTTGCTTGGTGCCGGCTCTGCGTAATGAGCGTTTGCCAAAGGATTTCAAGGGGCCTCAGAAGGTGCCTAATTACACAACCGACTTACAGCCTGGGGCATGGATTGAAAGTTATGAGATGGCCATGGAATTGCTGGAGGTCAGTGACGCAGCAATGGCTAAGTACTTCACTATGATGCTGGATGGAACGGCCCGCACTTGGTTAAAGGGACTGCCCCCTAATTCCATTGGTTCCTGGGCCGAGTTAAAGGCCCGGTTTATTCAGAACTTCAAAGATACATGCAAGCAGCCCATGTCGATTGTGTACTTGACTAATTGCAAGCAAGAAGAAGGTGAGTCCATGACCCATTGGGTGCGCCGGGTGAAGGAAATAATACATTCATCTGATAAAATGGATGCCGGCTCCACGGTCTTAATGTTGGAGAAAAATTGCCGTTTTGAACCTCTGAAACAGAAGCTAGGGCGGCTCAAGCGCGATTGTAATGACATGGGCCAGCTGATGGCGGCTCTAGTCAAATATGCCGATTCAGATGTACCAAGGATCCTGCGTCTGATGAAGAGAAGACAGGGAAGGGAAAGAAGAACGGAAACGCTAAGGGCCTTCAACATAACCCGGCAAATCAAGGAGGTAATAACAAACGTTAGGCTCACGGCAGCTCGGAGTTTGTGGCAAATGCGCAAGGCAACAATCAACAGTGTAAGGGGAGGCCACCTCCTCGGTCAGGCGGGTCAGGTCCCACCCTCGAGCAGCTGCTAAATGAACCATGTCCCAGACACGGCAGCCGGGAGAAGTCGGCCACCCATCTATGGAAAGACTGTACGATCATGAAGGCTTTCAAGAATTCTAACATGTTCGACGGTAATCATGGACCTGGCGGCGGCTCAGGTGGTGGCGGTTTTCATGGCCCGGGTGGCAATTCAGGCGGTGGCGGTTTTCATGGCCAGGGCCCTCAAGGTAATCAAGGTGGTTATAATCAGCAATCTGGCCAAGAAGGTCAGCAGCAGCAGTAATCCGGGTTTCAGAGTAACCCAAAGCAGCTAAGTAGTGGTCAGTATCATGTGTTCACCACCAATTTTTGCAAAAGGGACCAGAAACTTCATAAGAGATCGATCAATGCTGTTGAGCCGGCGGTTCCTCGTTATTTGAGATGGTCTGAGCAACCTATTCTGTGGAGTAGGGAGGATCACCCTCCCCGGGTTGACAATCCGGGTCGTGTGGCTTTGGTGGTGGCACCTCAGGTTGGTGGATATAAATTCACTAAAGTACTCATGGACGGAGGCAGTAGCATCAACATCCTCTATTATGAGACGTTCCGTCTCATGGGGCTGACTGACAAAAGTCTTAAGACGTCCAACACTGTTTTTCATGGAGTGGTGCCTGGTAAGTCGGCATATCCAGTGGGTAAGATTGAGCTGGAGGTAGCTTTTGGAGATGAGCATGATTCCAGGGCTGAGAAATTAACCTTTGAGGTGGTCAAAATCAAGAGCCCATATCACGCCCTGTTTGGATGACCGGCTTATGCAAAATTCATTGCACGGCCGTGTTATGTTTATCTACAGCTCAAGATGCCGGGTTATAAAGGTACTATCACAGTACATGGAAGTCAGATGATAGCCTTAGAGTGTGAGGAAGGCGATGCTACTTATGCAGAATATGTTTGCGCGACGGAGGAGTTGAAGTTCTACAAAGACAATGTTGACCCGACAGACATGACATCTTTGAAGAAGCCAACTACCGAACATGAGCCGGTGCTGAAGTTTAAGTCAGCTGATGATACCAAGATGATTGATTTTGTTCCTGGTGACTCATGCAAACAATTTATTATTAGTGCCAATTTGGATCCCAAATAGGAAGGCGCGCTCATTGAGTTCATCCGTGAGAACCGGGACATCTTTGCATGGAAACTTCTGACATGTCGGGTGTACCGAGAGAACTCGATGAGCACACTCTTAATATTGATCCAAAATTTAAGACGGTCAGGCAGTTTCTTCGGCGGTTTAATGAAGAGAGGCTTAAAGCTATTGGTGAGGAGGTGGCCCGGCTCTTGGCGGCCGGGTTTATTGTTGAAGTTTTTCACCCAGAGTGGTTGGCTAACCCGGTGCTTGTACTAAAAAAGAACCGCACCTGGCGCATGTGTGTGGATTATACAGACTTAAACAAAGCTTGTCCGGATGATCCTTTCGCTCTCCCTCGTATTGATCAAATCATTGATGCTACGGCGGGTTGTGAGCATTTGAGATTTTTGGATGCTTATTCTGGTTATCATCAGATCAAGATGGCAGTTAAGGACCAAGAGAAGACGGCTTTTATTACTCCGTTTGGAGCCTTCTGCTATGTGTCCATGCCTTTTGGGCTTAAGAGTGCCTAGGCAACTTATCGGCACTGTGTACAGAACTGTCTTCACGATCAGATTGGGCGCAACATTCATGCTTATGTGGACGATATAGTGGTGAAATCCAGAGAGAAGGAGACCTTGATAGAAGATCTGAAGGAAACTTTTGATAATCTTCGGGTCTACAAGATGATGCTTAACCCGGCCAAGTGCGTTTTTGGTGTACCGGCGGGTAAACTTTTGGGTTTTTTGGTTTCTAACAGAGGCATTGAGGCTAACCCGGAGAAAATCAAGGCGATCACGTCTTTGGCTAAGCCGGTGTGCATCAATGACGTTCAACGACTGGCAGGTTGTGTTGCATCTTTAAGCCAGTTCATAAGCCGGTTAGGTGAGAAGGCTATGCCGTTATATCAAATGATGAAGAAGACATATGTTTTTGTGTGGAGTGGTGTTGCTAACTCTGCCTTCAGAGATCTGAAAAGACAGCTCGCTGAGCCGCCGGTTCTTGCTGCTCCCGTTGATAAGGAGACACTATTGTTATACGTGGTTGCTAACACACATGTTGTTAGTGTGGCCATCGTTGTAGAGCGCAAAGAGGCTGGCAAGGAATATCCGGTTCAACGGTCGGTTTACTACATCAGTGAGGTGCTCATTAAGTGCAAACAGAGATATCCACATTGGCAGAAACTTGTTTATGGGGTGCTCATGGCGAGCCGGATGCTTAAGCACTATTTTCAGAGTCATCCTATCACTGTGGTTAACTCTGCTCCTTTAGGAGATATTATTCAAAATAGAGAAGCCACAGGACGAGTCGCCAAGTGGGCCATTGAACTTGGGTCTCATGGTTTAAAATATGTGCCGCGTACTGCCATCAAATCTCAAGCATCGGTGGACTTCATTAACGATTGGACGGAGTTGCAGATACCTGAAGAGAAGCTAGACAACACATATTGGACGATTCATTTTGATGGGTCCAAGCAATTGGAAGGCTCGGGGGCTGGAGTTGTTTTAACTTTCCCTCGAGGTGACAAATTTTGTTATGTGTTGCGGTTGATGTTTCCTTGTACTAACAACGTAGCTGAGTATGAGGCCTTACTCCATGGTCTTCGAATGGCTAAAGAAATGAGTTTAAGCCGGGTGAGGTGCCTTGGCGACTCAGATTTGGTGGCTCAGCAAGTATCAGGCAAGTGGGACTCCAAGGATCCTCTCATGGCGGCTTATCACCGTGAGGTTGACGCTGTTGCTGGACACTTCAAGGGTTATCAAGTGGAGCACATTGACTGCAGAAAGAACAAAGCAGGTGATGCTTTAAGCCGGTTGGGATCTCAGCATAAGCCGGTGCCGCCTAACACTTTGTTAGATGTTCTGCACAACCCTTCTGTCAAGTTACCTACAGAGGAAGACTCGGCTGTTCCAGACCCGGAAGCACAATTGGTGGAGGCTCTTCATGTCATTCTAGATTGGACAGTGCCGTATTTGGCTTATATGACCCGGGGCGAGGTGCCGGAGGATAAGACCTTGGCTAGACAGATAACCCGGTGGTCTAAGTCAATGACAATTTCCAATGGTGAGTTGTATCAGCGCAGTGTTACCGAAGTGTTTCAATGTTGTGTCTCTCCCGAAGAAGGTCAAGAAATTCTCTGTGAGATCCACGAAGGAGATTGTGGCCATCAGGCCGGTTCAAAGTCTCTTGTGGCCAAAGCTTTTCGTCATGGTTTTTACTGGCTAACGGCTCACGCCGATGCGGAGGATCTAGTTAGTAGATCCGATGGGTGTCAAAAATTCGCACGACGGGCGCACGTGCCGGCTCAGGAATTACGGATGATTCCAATTACTTGGCCGTTTGCAGTTTGGGGGCTTGGTATGGTTGGACCTTTCAAAATATCCAAAGATAAAAAGACACACCTTTTGGTGGCAATGGACAAATTCACAAAGTGGATTGAGGCAGATCCGGTTAGTAAGTGTGATGCAGCCACGACGGTTCAATTCATGAAGAAAGTGATATTTCGTTTTGGCTTTCCGCACAACATTATCGCTGATAATGGCACTTACCTGTCCCAAGGAGCTATGGAAGAATTCTGTCAATGGGAACATATCCGGCTTGATGTTTCATTAGTAGCTCACCCCAATCCAATGGTCAAGCTGAAAGAGCCAATTAGGAAATCCTGAAAGGTCTAAAACCCCGGCTTATGGTCCCTTTACAACGGACGCCGGGTTGTTGGGTGGAAGAGTTACCATCTGTGATCTAGAGCATCAATACTACCCCTAACAGGTCTACAGGTTACATGCCTTTCTTCATGGTTTATGGAGCAGAGGCAGTCCTGCCCAGTGACATCCGTCATGACTCACCCCGAGTGGCGGCTTACGTTGAAGCTGATAACGAACAAGCCCGTCAGGATGCACTTGACCTATTAGATGCAGAGCATGACTTAGCAGCAGCCCGCTCAGCGATTTACCAATAAGACCTGCACCGTTATCACAGCCACCTGGTTAAGTCAAGAACCTTTCAAGAAGGTGATTTGGTGCTCCGGCTCATCCAGGATCAGTCTGATGCGCACAAGCTATCCCCGCCTTGGGAAGGACCCTTTGTGGTCAGCAAGAACTTGAATAACGGGTCATACTACCTTATCGATGTTCGAGAGCACAAAGATTCACGTAAGTCAGAGGAGGAGACCCGCCAGTCATGGAATATTGCTCATCTTCAGCCTTACTACATGTGAGCCACCAGCTCTCATAATGTACATACTTTGACGTTGTATATATTATGATAAGTAATAAAGCAGGACCTCTGTCCTTTTTATCCTTAATGATCACATGTCCTTGTTATTTTAAGTATAAAACGACCAATTGGGGGCTGATCATATTCGAATCTAACTTAACCCTCTTGGTCCAGCTCATGATCGTATTCGAATCTAGCCGTTAAACCTCATGATCACTAGGGGGCTTCCTGTTCAAACATAGGTCGTATTTGAACCAAAGAGGACATAGCTGTCATTACCCTCTTGATCGGCGCAAAGCCAAACTCACTAGGGGGCTTCTTGATCGTATCTGAATCATAGCTTAACCCCTTTTGGGTCTGACTTGGATCATATTCGAATCAGGGTTGTTAAAAACCTCCCAAGGTCATTTGGGGGCTTCCTGTTCAAACATAGGTCGTATTCGAACCAAAGACAACATAGATGTCGGTACCCTCTTGATCGGCACAACGCCAAAGCCACTGGGGGCTACATGATCGTATTCGAATCCTAGCTTAACCCCTTTGGTCCGGTTTACTGATCGTATTCGAATCAGAAGCCTCTGAATCTTTCTTGGTATTTGACTTACATTGTTTGAAAGACAATCTTTTGATTTTTCAGTTTTTGTTGTCTAAATCTAACTGTAAGTATGGTTTCACTTTAAACCGGCTTGGTTTTTGGCAATAAATTACCAGTGTATAACAGTCATTATACTTACGGAAGTATTGCTTTCTAAAGATTGGGTAATTACCCTTACTATTCGGGTCACATAAGCCGGCAGTCCAGATTCAAGAACACATGTATGATATTGTCATCTAAAATGCATAAACAGACTTATCTGTGTTTTCTTTAATCAAAGACTTTCCAGCCTTATTTATCCTTACATATATCCTTGATCATACCGTTATGTTAATTTCATAGTTATGTATTGGGTGTTTTGACCTGTCCAGTGACAAACCGCCAGGGCAGTTTTTCATCTTTTACATACAGGAACAGATTCAAACGCTACTGATATGATAAGGGATGTAAAGAATATATTGATATGACAGATAAAAGTGTCGTACGCAGTATGATATGCATGATGGCATAGGCAGGACATGAAGTTTTAAGCTAGCCTATTACAAGGCATTTGGAGCCCAAAAGGTTAAAACTGTTTTTCTCCTAAGCAGATGTTAAGCTAAAGCCGGTTCATTAAATCTTGGCCGGATTATTTGGATGGTTACGACTCCTCCCTCGCCGGTTCATCTTCCTCCATTGTTTGGAAACCGGCTTGGACCAATCAAAGCCATGAAGAGCAACGAACTCAGCTTCATCATCAATTAGACTAGACTGGTTAATTTCGGGGGCAAAGGTGTGTTGGCGAACCGGCGAGATTAGATCTGTCACTTTATACTAAGGAGTCACCATCTTTTTATTTTCAGCGTCAAAACCCGGCTGATACTTATCAACATTGGTATCGTCGCCAAGGATGGTAGCATGAGGACGAAATCCCCTCACGCAAGCAGCAAAATCTTCTTGATCAAACGGAGTCCCATCTTCCTGAAAGCTGGGATACCCCTTGGCTACATCTGCCGGGTCTAGCTCCGGTACCCAGGCTTTGGAACAGCTTAGAGCAGTCAGGGCTCCGGCTCTTTCACAGGACCGCTTGACTTCTTGGAATTTGGCGGGTAAGATAGATAACTTCTTCAAGACATCGCCCAAGAGGTTTGGTCCTTGGTTAGTTGGGGAAATAATGGCAAGCGCCCGTTGAGCTCCAGTGTGCAGTTGCTCCACCAGAGTGTAAACCGCCTTGAGTTTTATCAAGCTGTTTTGCCTCAGATTGCTGCTCCGTGGACCTATGAGTATTCCAAAGTTTAGCAGGCGACTTATATTTCTGGCAAAGATAGAGTTTAAGTAAATAATACAATGACTCACCAAAGATTGCAGAGACCATCTGAGACACACGACTCTTTAAACCGGTGAGTTCAGTGGTAACTTCCTTGAGAGCCGCCTCGGCTGTCTCAGCACGCTGTATCAACAAGGTTTTTTCATCAGCCCAGGATTTTTTCTCTACATCAAAACCGGTCTTTAGTTTCTCTGCTTCAGATAGGCTCAACTGGAGTTTGGATTCGGTATTCTTTATCTCAGTCTCTTGAGCTGCCAACCGGGTTTTCGCATCAGCTAGTTGAGAATTCAAGTTGAGAATCAAAGTTTATTCCAATAGAGGTTGAGGGAGTCCTAGATTAGGGGGTGTCCGGATAGCCGAACTATACCTTCGGCCGAACTCCTGGACTATGAAGATACAAGATTGAAAACTTCGTCCCGTGTCCGGAAGGGACTTTCCTTGGCGTGGAAGGCAAGCTTGGCGATACGGATATGTAGATCTCCTACCATTGTAACCGACTCTGTGTAACCCTAGCCCTCTCCGGTGTCTATACAAACTGGAGGGTTTTAGTCCGTAGGACAAACAACAATCATACCATAGGCTAGCTTCTAGGGTTTAGCCTCTCTGATCTCGTGGTAGATCTACTCTTGTACTACCCATATCATCAATATTAATCAAGCAGGACGTAGGGTTTTACCTCCATCAAGAGGGCCCGAACCCGGGTAAAACATCGTGTCCCCTGCCTCCTGTTACCATCCGGCCTAGACGCACAGTTCGGGACCCCCTACCTGAGATCCGCCGGTTTTGACACCGACATTGGTGCTTTCATTGAGAGTTCTTCTGTGTCGTCACTTTTAGGCCTGGTGGCTCCTCCGATCATCAACGATGATGCGATCTAGGGTGAGACTTTTCTCCCCGGACAGATCTTCGTATTTGGCGGCTTTACATTGCGGGCCAATTCGCTTGGCCATCTGGAGCAGATCGAAAGCTACGCCCCTGGCCATCAGGTCAGATTTGGAAGTTTGAGCTACACGGCCGACCTCCGTGGAGACTTGATCTTCGACGGATTCGAGCCGCAGCCGAGCGCGCCGCACTATCACGATGGGCATGATCTAGCTCTGCCGCTGAACAGTGCCCTGGAGGCCGCACCCGCATAAGCTCCGACCCTTAATTTAGATCCAACTGCGCCAATCGAGGATGGGTGGTTGGACACCGCCTTGGGGGCTGCAATCTCTACGGCGATCGAGCCGAACACTAGCCCTATTCTCTGCGAAGCCCGTGACTCCACGGAGCCGGACTCCTTTCCAGACTCCGAGCCCTCCGCCCCCTACCGATCGAACCCGATTGGGCGCCGATCATGGAGTTCACCGCCGCGGACATCTTTCAGCACTCGCCCTTTGGCGGTATTCTGAATTCACTAAAGTCTCTCTCTTTATTAGGAGAGCCCTGGCCGGACTATGGTCAGCAAGGTTGGGATGCGGATGATGAAGAAATTCAAAGCCCACCCACCACCCACTTCATAGCCACTGTCGATGATTTAACCGACATGCTCGACTTCGACTCCGAATACATCGACATTATGGACGCCAATGCAGGAGACGATCAAGAACCAGCGCCTATAGGGCACTGGAAAGCCACCTCGTCGTATGATATATACATGGTGGACACCCTAAAAGAAGGCAATGACGATGGAACAGCGGAGGATGACCCCTCCAAGAAGCAGCCTAAGCGCCGGTGTTAGCGGCGCCGCTCTAAATCCCGCCAAAGCAAAAACGGTGATTCCGGCACGGGAGATAATAACACCCCGGACAATGCCGAAGACAACCACCTCCAGCAAGATTTAGCACAGGAGGATGGAGAAGCCAGCCCTCATGAGAGAGCGACAGACAGAGAGGTCGAGGACGATAATTACATGCCTCCCTCCGAAGACGAGACAAGCCTCAACGATGACGAATTTGTCGTGCCGGAGGATCCCATCGAACAAGATCGTTTCAAACGCAGGCTTATGGCCACGGCGAGCAGCCTCAAGAAAAAATAGCAACAACTTAGAGCTGATCAAGATTTGCGAGCCGACAGATGGACTGAAGTCCTTGCGGTCGAAGAGTATGAACTCGAACGCCCCTCCAAGAGCTACCCAAAGCGTAGGTTGCTACCCCGATTAGAGGAGGAAGCACCTAAACCTACATCACCAGCGCATGATGCGGCCGACCGGCCACCCCGTGGCCGCGACAGAGAGGCCTCTCGGCCCTCCACTCAAGCCGCACCCCGGCGCCGCTCAAAAAATACCAAGGCACGGGAAAATATGATAGACCTGCGAGATATATTGGAGGACAAGGCAAGCAAACAAGATCGATCTACGGATCACGTGTGCTCCCCACAGCACGAGACGGTAATCGTCACTCCGGATACAGTAAATCCGGCTGGGCCGAACACAGTAGACAAAGCTCATTTGAGTTGCGTCGTGAAATAGCCCAATACAGAGGCACTGCACACCCACTATGCTTCACAGATGAAGCAATGGATCATCAAATCCCCGAGGGTTTCAAACCCGTGAACATCGAATCATACGATGGCACAACAGATCCTGCGGTATGGATCGAGGACTATCTCCTTCATATCCACATGGCCCACGGTGATGACCTACACGGCATCAAATACCTCCCACTCAAGCTTAAAGGACCAGCTCGGCATTGGCTTAACAGCTTGCCAGCAGAATCAATTGGTTGTTGGGAGGACCTGGAAGCCGCATTCCTCGACAATTTCCAGGGCACTTATGTGCAACCACCAGACGCCGATGACCTAAGCCACATAATTCAACAGCCAGAGGAATCGGCCAGACAATTCTGGACACGGTTCCTAACCAAGAAAAATCAAATCGTCGACTGCCCGGACGTAGAGGCCCTAGCAGCCTTCAAGCATAACATATGCGACGAGTGGCTTGCACGGCACCTAGGACAGGAAAAGCCAAAATCTATGGCAGCCCTCACGACACTTATGACCCGCTTTTGCGCGGGAGAAGACAGCTGGCTAGCTCGCAGCAATAACATGACCAAGAGCCCTGGTAATTTGGATACCAAGGACAGCAGTGGCAGGTCACGTCGCAACAAGCAAAAGCGCCGCATTAACGGCGACAATGCTGAGGATATGGCAGTTAATGCTGGATTCAGAGGCTCTAAACCCGGTCAGCGGAAAAAGCCATTCAAAAGAAATACTCCGGGCCCGTCCAGTTTGGACCGAATACTCGACCGCTCATGCCAGATACATGGCACCCCTGAAAAACCAGCCAATCACACCAACAGGGATTGTTGGGTGTTCAAGTAGGCTGGCAAGTTAAATGCCGAAAGCAGAGACAAGGGGCTGCATAGCGATGACGAGGAGGAGCCCCGGCCGCCGAACAACAGTGGACAGAAAGGTTTCCCCCCACAAGTGCGGACGGTGAACATGATATACGCAACCTATGTCCCCAAGAGGGAGCGGAAGCGTGCGCTAAGGGACGTATACGCGATGGAGCCAGTCGCCCCAAAGTTCAACCCATGGTCTTCCTGCCCGATCACTTTTGATCGAAGGGACCACCCCACTAGCATCCGTCATGGCGGATTCGCCGCATTGGTTCTAGACCCAATTATTGACGGATTTCACCTCACTAGAGTCCTTATGGACGGTGGCAGCAGCCTGAACCTGCTTTACCAGGATACAGTGCGGAAAATGGGCATCGATCCCTCGAGGATTAAACCCACTAAAACGACCTTTAAAGGCGTCATACCAAGTGTAGAGGCCAACTGTACAGGCTCAGTTACACTTGAAGTGGTCTTCGGATCTCCGGATAATTTCCGAAACGAGGAGTTAATCTTCGACATAGTCCTTCCGCAGTGGCTATCATGCACTGCTCGGGCGAACCGCATTTGCCAAGTTCAATGCGGTGCCGCACTGCACATACCTTAAGCTCAAGATGCCAGGCCCTCGAGGAGTCATTACGGTCAATGGAAACACCGAACGCTCTCTCCGAACGGAGGAGCATATGGCGGCTCTCACAGCGGAAGTACAAAGCAGCCTCTCAAGGCAATTCTCCAGTCCAGCCACTAAACGTCCAGACACCATCAAGCGCGCCCAGAGTAACCTACAACAAGACCGCCTGGCACGTTCCGAGCAAGCATAGCAGTGCGGCCCCTACCCCAGCCCTCGCGAACTTGCGAAACCAGTGTTGCGCGTACATAACTACGCTCTGGAAATACCATGGGCACAGGGGGAGGGGCACCATCACGGCACGCCCGAAACGCGGCTTAAACCGCACTAGGGGCTACCGATTTCTTAATTTTCTCTTATTTTCAGGACTCCATTCTTCGGAAGGCTTGTTCGGCAGTACAGTTGCCGCACAAACGATACAACCAGGGAAGCAGAAAGCTACGCCGCACTATGGAACTCTAAGGTGGTCTCTATAACGAGCAGTATACCTGTTTCAAATACCATTCCGCAGCTCGCCCCTGGAAAGGACATGTTAAATAGTCCCATCTTTTGCTTATTGCACTATTTGTATCGTTCTGCTTTGATCGCAGCTTTTTTAAATAAACAATGCATAGCTTCCGTCTATTATTGCATTATTCTTTTTTACGAATATATGTTCATTAATGACATGTTGCACCCGTACACTTTGGTAAGGCCAATACGCCAGGAGCTTAAGTACCCCACAATACGGTGTGAGAAGTCCGAACACTTTCACAAGCGCGGCACCCCGAACTTATAGCATTATATGCATCGGCTCCAAATCATGTCTTGGGTCAATAGTTGGGTTTGCCCGGCTCCTATGTTTTGGTACCTTATGTTCCGTTATATCGGCTAAGGTAGCACTAGGAGAACTACTGCGATTGTGCCCCAGTTGAGCTGGGCTAAGCACCTCAGTAGAGAAAGCTAAAACTAACCATCATGATGAGGCGAGAGCTGGTCGCTGTTCGAGAGGTTTTCGATTCCCTAAAGACTTATGCCGCTTAGAGCGAGGAGTCGGCTTTGTCCGGCCTAGGCGTGGATAGCGCCCCGAACTCGGTCTTCCGAGCACTAGGGGCTTCGCCAAAATTTAAAATTATAGAATTCTATGGCTAAGTGAGAGTGTTCAAGAATTATAGTCCGATTGCCTTGTTCGTTGTGTTGAGCGCCTCCCTCGAAGGACCCAAGAATGGGAAAAAGAGCGCTCATGTTTATCCCGAACACCCCAGCACTCGTGGCATGGGGGCAGAAGCCGACAACTCGCCATCTCTCAAATTCGATAAACGGCCGCACAGAAGGTAATATTTTAAATTCAAAAGCGTTGCTTAGTGCATATGAACAAGTTTTCAGCGTACATGATCACAAATGCGAGTTTACTCAAAAATTACATCTTTGGAGCATTCATCCGCTATAAGGCGGGCACCCTTTAGGACGCCCTCATAATACACTTCCGGGATGCGATGCTCCTTGCGTGGCGGTGGCCGTCCTTAACCAGCTTCTCCGCATCCATCTTTCCCAGTGCACTTTAGCACGGGCGAGCGCCCTACGGGCACCTTCGATGCAGACGGAGCGCTTGATTACTTCAAGCCGTGGACAGGCATCCACCAGCTGCCTCACCAGCCCGAAGTAGCTACCAGGCAGAGCCTCTCCAGGCTAAAGCCGAACTATGAGGCCCTTTATGGCCTGTTCGGCCACCTTGTGGAGCTCGACCATTTGCTTCAGCTGGTCGCTCAAAGGCACTAGGTGTCCGGCCTCAGCATACTGAGACCAGAACACCTTCTCCGTCGAGCTCCCCTCCTCGACTCGGTAGTAGGCGGCGGCATCAGACGCACTGCGGGGCAAATCGGCGAACGCTCCTGGAGAGCTCCGGACTCGGGTAAGTAACAAGTAATTCACTTTCACGTGCTTGCTTTGCATAATGAATACCTTACTCACCGCTATCTTCTTCATCGCTTCAATTTCTTGGAGGGCTTTCTGGGCTTCGGCCTTGGCAGACTTCGCGCTTGCGAGGGCTGCCGCAAGCTCGGACGCTTGCGTCTTTGAGTCAAGCTCCAAACTCTCGTGTTTTTTCACGAGAGCCTGGAGCTCTTTCTACACCTCCTCCACCCGCGCCTCCTGCTTCCCTCTCTCTGTGCACTCCGCGGCCGCTCTGTTTTCAGCCTCGGACATCGCTTTCTTAAGGGTTGCCACCTTGGTCGTGGCCCCTATAATAGCACATTGATCCTGTCATTTTTTGCAACCACATCTTCTCTATATACTTGCGCAAGGTATTACTTACCATCCCTCTCCTCGAGTTGCCTCTTGGCATGGCCGAGATTGTTCTCGGACCGCGCGAGGTTTTGCTTCAACGTATCCACCTCCGCAGTCAATGTGGCGAACGCCAGCAGCGAAGCCTGCATACGCATATTGACTTGATTATGTTAGACTCCTGCGAATGTTATTAGATCCTCTATTCGGATTTTCTTTCCGAACGCCGAACAGAGCATCAGGGGCTATTGTCTATGCGGTAATATTTTTACATATTCTTTACTTACCTCAAAGCCTGTTAGAAGGCTGGCAGAGGCTTCAGTCAGTCCGCTCTTGGCGGACTGAACCTTCTGGATCATCGCACTCATAATAGTGCGGTGCTCCTCGTCGATGGAGGCACCGTTAAGCACCTCCAGCAAATTGTCCAGTGCCTCCGGTTGGACGGAAGTCACCGGCTCGGTAGGCTTGCTCCTCTTGGAAGGAGGCTGCCTACCGGAGTCCGGAACCGTTGAAGGTTCCGGCGCGGTGTCCGACTCAAGGCCGGACTTGGAGCCCTTGGGGGTTCTATCCCCTTTACGCTTGGAGTCCGGGAGGTCGCCTTGCGGCGCCTCCAGGACCACCTCCTCCTGGCTTGGAACCTGTTGGGACGCCACCTCAGCGTCGTCCGTAGGGTGGGGGGAGGTAGCCGTCGGAAGCGAATTCACATCCGACGAATCCAGGGAGCCGCTCGACGACTCGTCGAGCCCGGCCTTGGGCGTACTGCACAGTCATATTCGGCGTAAGGAGGAGCTATGCAAGAAAGGAACACTATGAATTGCTCTGGTGTCCGAATACTTACGATCTTGCCAGGGGCTTGGCCCTGTGCGGCCACTCCTCTTCGCCGTCGTCAGCGTTGGTGGAGCAGTCCGGAGGAAGGGTCTTCCCCTTCTTGGACCCTTCGGCCTCCCCAGTTGGGGCGGCCTTCCTTTTCTTCTCTCCCCCTGCTGGAGGGGGAGAGGTCTCTTCTTCCCCCTCCTCGTCTTCACGGTAGGAGTGCGTCTTGGAGTCGTCGGATGATGAATCCGACACCGCCAGGCGCCGAGCACTCTTTCGAGTCCCCGTGGCCTTCTTCTCCGGCACCACATAGGGTGCCGGAACCAGCAGCTTCGCCAAGCGAGCGTCCGCTGGGCCTTCGGGCAAAGGAGCCGGACAGTTGATCTGTCCGGACGTCTCCTGCCAATCCTGTCAAAGGTAAGGGAGCTTAGATCCCGCATGGACTCAAACTATGAAAAACTAATACCATGTAAAAGGTAAAAACAGCTTACCGCACTAGCGTGACGCTGTGTGCTGAATCCGCGATCCTCGGTAGCGGATGCGGGGACCTCAGCTGTGACGCCCCCGATTTAATCGTACACTAATCATACACGCAAACGTGTACGATCAAGATCAGGGACTCACGGGAAGATATCACAACACAACTCTACAAATAAAATAAGTCATACAAGCATCATATTACAAGCCAGGGGCCTCGAGGGCTCGAATACAAGAGCTCGATCATAGACGAGTCAGAGGAAGCAACAATATCTGAGTACAGACATAAGTTAAACAAGTTTGCCTTAAGAAGGCTAGCACAAACTGGGATACAGATCGAAAGAGGCGCAGGCCTCCTGCCTGGGATCCTCCTAACTACTCCTGGTCGTCGTCAGCGGGCAGCACGTAGTAGTAGACACCTCCGGTGTAGTAGGAGTCGTCGCCGAAGGTGGCGTCTGGCTCCTGGGCTCCAACCTCTGGTTGCGACAACCAGGTAGAAGGGATAGGGGGAAAAGAGGGAGAAAGCAACCGTGAGTACTCATCCAAAGTACTCGCAAGCAAGGAGCTATACTACATATGTATGCATTGGTATCAAATGGAATAAGGGCATCATATGTGGACTGAACTGCAGAAAGCCGGAATAAAGGGGGATAGCTAGTCCTTTCGAAGACTACGCTTCTGGCAGCCTCCGTATTGCAGCATGTAGAAGAGATTAGACTGAAGTCCTCCAAGTAGCATCGCATAGCATAATCCTAACCGATGATCCTCCCCTCGTCGCCCTGTGAGAGAGCGATCACCGGTTGTATCTGGCACTTGGAAGGGTGTGTTTTATTAAGTATCCGGTTCTAGTTGTCATAAGGTCAAGGTACAACTCCAAGTCGTCCTGTTACCGAAGATCACGGCTATTCGAATAGATTAACTTCCCTGTAGGGGTGCACCACATACCCCAACACGCTCGATCCCATTTGGCCGGACACACTTTCCTGGGTCATGCCCGGCCTCGGAAGATCAACATGTCGCAGCCCCACCTAGGCACAACAGAGAGGTCAGCACGCCGGTCTAAACCTAAGCGCACAGGGGTCTGGGCCCATCGCCCTTAGCACACCTGCATGTTGCGAACGCGGCCGAAAGCAGACCTAGCCTAGTGGCCTTCCAGTCCAATCCGGCGCGCGCCACTCAGTCGCTGACGTCACGAAGGCTTCGGCTGATACCACGACGCCGGGATACCCATAACTACTCCCGCGTAGATGGTTAGTGCGTATAGACCAAATGGCCAGACTTAGATCAAACACCCAGATCTCGTTAAGCGTGTTAAGTATCCGCGAACGCCGACCAGGGCCAGGCCCACCTCTCTCCTAGGTGGTCGGAACCTGCCCTGCCGCTCCGCCTCAAAACTCCACTCGCGGGTGCTCCTCAAGCCGACCCGTCTTTAGTCACCACATGTATCATGTATAAAGTATATAGTATATACCCGTGATCAACTCCCGAGTGATCACGGCCCGATAGTATAGCATGGCAGACGGACAAGGATGTAGGGCCACTGATGATAAACTAGCATCCTATACTAAGCAATAGGATTGCAGGTAAAGGTAACAACAGTAGTAGCAAGGACAGGCTATGCATCAGTATAGGATTAACGGGAAGCAGTAACATGCTACGCTACTCTAATGCAAGCAGTATAGAGAAGAGTAGGCGATATCTGGTGATCAAAGGGGGGGCTTGCCTGGTTGCTCTGGCAAGAGAGAGGGGTTGTCAACTCCGTAGTCGTACTGGGTAGCAGCGGCGTCGGTCTCGGTGTCTAGCGGAAGAAGAGGGGGGAAGAAACAATAAATATATTGCAAACAGATGCATAACGATGCATGACAAGACAAGTAGCGGTGCTAGGGGTGCCCTATCGCGATATGAGGAGATACCGGTGAAGGGGGGAAACATCCGGGAAAGTATCCCCGGTGTTTCGCGTTTTCGGACAGATGAACCGGAGGGGGGAAGTTGCATGTTTGCTATGCTAGGGATGCGTGGCGGACGAACGGGCTGCGTATCCGAATTCGTCTCGTCGTTCTGAGCAACTTTCATGTACAAAGTTTTTCCATCCGAGCTACGGTTTATTTTATATTAATTTTAAAAGATTTAAATCATTTTTAGGATTTATTTATTTAATTTAATCAACATTATCCAGAATAGTGTCTGCTGACGTCATCATGACGTCAGCATGACGTCAGTAGTTGACTTGGTCAACCTGACAGGTGGGTCCCGTTCGTCATACTCTGTTTTAATTAACTAACAGTTAATTAGGTTAATTAGTGATTAGGTTAATCTAATTATAATTAATTAACTTAATTAATTCCTTAATTAATTAATTAATTTTATTATTATATATTTTTATTCTTTTCTTCTTCTTCTTCTTTTTTTAATTAAAACGTTCTGGTGCGGGGCCCCCTTGTCATAGGCCCCTGGGGGCCTAACGGGCGCGGGCGACGGGCGCTAGGCGCCAGCCCGATACGGCGCTGGGCCGTGGGTGTGCACCCGACTGGGCGCCGCGGGGCAGTTGGCGGGCACGGGCACCGGCGCGCCGGCGAGTGTGTCCGGCGGCGAGTCGGCGGATGAGCAGCGGCAGCGGCAACAGTGGAGCGGGGCGCGGTCGTGCCGCGACAGTGGAGGGCGGAGCCGACACGGCCACGGCGCGATGGGGCAGAGGCTCGCGGCGCAGCTAGGTGGCGCAGGCGAGGCAGCGGGATCCAGGGGAGGCGAGGCGCAGCGATGCGGGGAAAACGGGGCGGTGGCACGGCGAGCGAGCGGCGCAGGCATGGCGCGTCGGCGCGGGGTAACGGGCGCGGCCAGACGGAGCGGCGCACGGCCAGGGCACGGCCCGACCGCGGTGAGCACGCATGAGGGGGTTGCGGGTGAGCGTGGCGACCTCATTGACGAGCAGGGGAAAGGGGAGGACGAACGGGTCCTCACCGGCGTTGGTGAGCAGGGGGCGTCGAGGTGCGTGGAGGCCGTTCGGGGAGGAGGACGGGGACGACAGGGCGACGACGGAGACGAGGTCGTCGACGGAGAGGACGGCGGCATCATGGTCGAGGCGGCAAGGTGCCTTGGGCGGGGTCACACGGGGCGAGGTGGCGGCAGTGAACGCCGGTGGAGGCTCCGGGGGAGGGCGACCGCGTCAGGGGCGGGGCATGGCTGGGAGAGAGACGAGAGAGAGTGGGGAGGGGAGGTCGTGCGTGGGGTTCTCCCCTGGCGGCGCTGGAGGGAGAGGGTGGGGATGGAGCGACAGGGGGGAGTGGGGCGCACTGGGGTTAGGGTTCGGTCGGGGTGGGGGGCTAAGGGGAGGCCGGCTGGGCCGGCCTGGCGGCCCATAGGCCAGCCGGGCCATGGTCCAGCGAGGGGGAGGGGGTGTCTTCTATTTCCTTTTTTTTGTTCTTTGTTAGTTTATTTTTGTTTTCTTTTTTTTATTTGTAGTTTCTTTTATTTTTAGTTTTATAAAAATTACGACTAGTGCCTAAATTTGTATTTATCAACAAGCTATTGTGAGGTTAATTCTTAACACATAATAAAATAGTTTTAGCATTTTATAAATTCAATAGGTATCTGTTTAGTTGTTTTCACTACTGTTTTAATTGTTTTAGAGCCTTTAAACATTTTACTAAAGTTTGGTTTCTCCACCATAATTACTTACGATCTATTTGACACAACCCGAACATTTTAGTTTTGATATTTGAAAAATTTACTGTTTGCCTATATTTTAAATTTTAATTTGAATCATTTCTTTGAACTAGCTCGAGTTTATCAACAGTAGCCGAGGTGACATGGCACCATTAGCAGAGGTTTACTGTAGCTTAATTATCCGGGCGTCACATCAGCGCCCTTGAAAAGCACCTTCCAAGCATCTTCGTATGTCGTGTCGAAGAGCCTGCTCAGAGTTCGGTGCTGCGTTGGGTCGAACTCCCACAGGTTGAAATCCCATTGTTGACATGGGAGGATCCGACGAATGAGCATAACCTGGACTACGTTGACGAGTTTGAGCTTCTTGTCCACCAGGGTTTGGACGCATGTTTGGAGTCCGGTCAGCTCTCCTTTTTTACCCCATGACAGGCCCGTCTCTTTCCAGGAGGTGAGCCGTGTAGGGGGTCCGGATCGGAACTCGGGGGCTGCGACCCATTCAGGGTCTCACGGCTCGGTGATGTAAAACCACCCCGATTGCCACCCCTTTAGGGTCTCCACGAAGGAGCCCTCGAGCCATAGGACGTTGGGCATCTTGCCCACCATGGCGCCTCCGCACTCTGCCTGGGTGCCGCACACCACCTTCGGCTTGACATTGAAAGTCTTGAGCCATAGGCCGAAATGGGGGCGGATGCAGAGGAAAGCCTCGCACACGATGATAAACGCCAAGATGTTGAGGACAAAGTTCGGGGCCAGATCGTGGAAATCCAGGCCATAGTAGAACATGAGTCCCCGAACAAATGGGTGGAGAGGGAAGCCCGGTCCGCGGAGGAAGTGGGGGAGGAACACCACCCTCTCATGGGGCCTAGGGGTGGGGATGAGCTGCCCCTCTTCAGGAAGCCGGTGCGCAATGTCGTTAGACAAGTATCCGGCCTTCCTCAGTTTTTTGATGTGTCCCTCCATGGCGGAGGAGACCATCCACTTGCCTCCCGCTCCGGACATGGCTGGAGAAGGTTGAGGTGGGGTGTGCGGACTTGGGCGCTGGAGCTCGAGTGCGCAGAAATAGATAGGCAAAGGAGGAAGAAGGCGTGGATGAAAAGGTGGATCCTTATCCCCTTATATGGGCGGACGCGACTATGTGTCCCCACTAGCCTAGTAAAACTCACTTATCTCCCAAGCGTCGTAATCAATGGCGCGGTTGGGTTACCCACGCCCGTATTGATGAGAATCTCGGAATAAGGGGACACGATCTCTACTTTGACAAGACGTGCCAAGGGAATCGCCTCGCTAAACGCACTGAGGTGGGACAGTAAAATGATTCGAATAAAGACTTGGCCGTGGTGTGATTTCACGCTACGGAATACGTCAGCAGATTAGATTTTTGTAAATATTATTCTCTCTATGGCAATATGTGGAAACTTATTTTGCAGAGCCGGGCACTACCTTTGTGTTCAAAATCTTCTATGAAGTACTTGGAGGAGGAACCCGCCTTGCAACACCGAAGACAATCTGTGCGCCGGACTCGTCGTCATTGAAGCCTGGTTCTGGGGCTACTGAGGGAGTCCTGGATTAGGGGGTGTCCGGACATCCGGACTATACCTTCTGCCGGACTCCTGGACTATGAAGATACATGATTGAAGCCTTCGTCCCGTGTCCGGAAGGGAATTTCCTTGGCGTGGAAGGCAAGCTTGGCGATACGGATATGTAGATCTCCTACCATTGTAACCGACTCTGTGTAACCCTAGCCCTCTCCGGTGTCTATATAAACCGGAGGGTTTTAGTCTGTAGGACGAACAACAATCATACCACAGGCTAGCTTCTAGGGTTTAGCCTCCCTGATCTCGTGGTAGATCTACTCTTGTACTACCCATATCATCAATATTAATCAAGCAGGACGTAGGGTTTTACCTCCATCAAGAGGGCCCGAACCTGGGTAAAACATCATGTCCCCTGCCTCCTGTTACCATCTGGCCTAGACGCATAGTTCGGGACCCCCTACCCGAGATCCGCTGGTTTTGACACCGACAGAGGTCATAATGATTAAAGTCCCAAGTACTTTGCAAAGCAACACCACTCGACACTTGGGGGCTAATGTCTGCCAAACCAATTTTTAATGTAGAAATGACTCTTCTAAAAAGTCCCAAGTGTTTTATAGGTAACAATGCTTGGCACTTGGGGGCTAATGCATGATATTCAGAAAGTTTTTTCTCTTAAGCCAGATAACAATATTAGTTTGGAATAGGTCAAGAAAGTTATGAAGTTAAGTATCGGCTCATTCATGATGAAATAAGCTGGCCCTTGGGGACTACAGGTGATATTATACTCATCAACCTATATCACAAGTCTACTGATCATTCAAGTTTATCATAATTGGGAGACATGGGGGCCTGGCAGAGCAGATAAACTGATGAAAGCCGGAGAACATACCTCATATTTCAGTTGCAGCTGTTTGACCATCTCAATTTTTGAGTCACGGCTGAGATGCACATGACTAAGGTAGCCAGATAGCACATCAATAATACTCAGGTGAGCATAGTGAGAGATGTCAAACCACACTTTTTGCTTTTCCAAAGCCTCTTGCTTGGCGGAGTATCTGGCTAGCATAGTTGGATTGCCCGGTTCAACAAATCTAGTACTAGTGATTAAAACGTCACTCTCATAAGTCGCCGGCGGGTTAGCTGAGCTTGACGGTTCAACAGTAGATGGGTTGAGAACAGTTTCGTCAACAGACGGCTCAAGAGGATCTATTCAAACGTTGTCAGCAGGGTCTTATGGTGCTTCAGGTTTTCCCGAGGCAGGAGTTGGCAGTGCCGGTTCAGCGACTTCCGGGTTTTCAGTCAGCTTAACCACCCTGGCCTTTTTTGGGTTTTGCTTGACCACCAAGAGGAATTTTATGAGTTAGTATAATGATACGGACATAAAGATGCAGAAGAAACATAATTATCTTTACCCAAGGGCAGTCTTGAAAGCTGGAAGTTGAGTTTGTGAAGAATCACCAGAAAAACGAGAGACCTCCTGCAAAAGTAAAATCAGAATTAAAAAGAGCAAGGAAGTAAATTCATTGATAAAAGCAAAAGTCAAAGCTGAAAGAAACCTCATTCTGTCGTTTTCGAGGAGTTTTTGGTAAGCCTGAGGGCAGTTCATTGTCGTCACTGGTCCGGGTCTGACGGCGGCTCTCATGTTGCTGTTTTTTCAAAAGAAAATGAGGATCCAAATAAGCCAAAGGGTGTGAAAACCTTACTTTCTGGGTTACCAGTCGAGGTTTCTGTCTTGGCAAAGGTTCTGAGTCGGAGGATATAGTTACCTCTTCTTCTACTGCCTGGCTGGCCCCCGTGTCATCCTGGCAATAGTCAGTGTCAATAAGATTGTTAAAAAGCAGGCCAAGAGAGTCAAGGGCTACCTCCGACTCAGAGGCATCATCCAGCTTGAGGAGATAAGAAGCGGTTTGTTTCTTCTTGGATTTTCTGGTGGTCTTCTTTGCGGCTATTGCGGCGGCTCTAGCTTTCTTGGCGGCTTCATGATCATATTTGACTTTCTAAAAGTCAGATTTGGCCTGTAGGCAAATAACAGGTTGAAACATCATGCAAGTGCTTAACTACTAAATAAAAAAGGAGTAAAGGGGATTTACCTCTGGTGCCGGGTTAAGTTTGCAAAAAGGATTCAATCCTACTTTACTGCAGTCTTCATATTTACTATTTACAAGGGTAGTTGAGTTTTCAACGATGGCTTCTTCAGTCAGACGTAGAGAGCTATAGCGCAACGGATCGTCTGCTCCTCCGGTGTAATTGTACATTAGGTCAGACCGGTGGCTCAAAGGGATGATCCGCCATGCAATCCAACAGCGGATCAAGTCAACACCAGTTAAACCGCTTCCCAGCAAAGCTTGAACCCTTTTGATGGTTGGGATGAGCTTCTTATGTTCAGTGGCAGAAAGGTTGTTAGGGAGTGAAAACTTAGCGTCAAGACGCTCCGCGCGATAACCTGGCATTGGTTTTTCATTAGCTGGTGACGTGTCTTTGCAGTAAAACCAAGTTTGGTTCCAATCCTTGGGATGGCTTGGCAAGACTACTAAGGGAAAGACAGCATCCCGTCCGCGCTGAATCGAAATTCCACCAAGTTCCAAGATGGGACCGTTGGTGTATTCATTCTGGCGGTTTAAATAGAAATACTCTCAGAAGAGTTCAACAGTAGGTTTTCTTGAAGATAAACCTCGCAGAGAACTTGGAAATTGCAGATATTTGATATGGAATTGGGTCCAAGATCTTGTGGATGAAGCTTGAAAAGTGCAGAACATCTCTGAAGAATTTTGAGTCGGGTGGTGAAAACCCCGGCTCATATGGTCAGTAAAGACGATGATTTCACCATCTTTGGGCTGAGGTTTTTCTTCGGCCGGGTCAGGGGCGCGATAGGACATAATGTTCTTCTCTGATAAATATCCTATGGTGACAAAATCCTTCAAAGTGTCATCAGTGACTGTGGAAGGGACCCAGTTGCATACTGTTGTCGTCTTTAGCGGCATGATGAAAAAGGACAAGCTAAAAAGAAAGTAATTTGCTGGTTCAAGTTAATTGGTGGAATCACACATTAATGATTGCAATACAGATGAGTAATGGCGGCTTAAGTAAGGGCTAATGATATATGAAGGAAAAATGAGCCGGCATGATAAGCCGCCATGACTAAAGGTATTCAAAAGTTGCCAACGACAAAAAAATTGGTTAAGTACTGAGATAAACAAGTTTCACAGGCTGTTGCTATTATTTTGGATCAAGATTGTTCAAAAAAGGAAAATAAATATAGACCTAAAAAACCAGTACAGAGGAGTTCATCAGTTCTAAGGAGGCCTTTGTACAAGAAAAGGGGATCTACTAGCATCTGAAATGGATGCGAAACATCTATTGCATGAGTTCCATACTTCTTTTAGATCAAAAGAGGATGCGGTGGAGAAACTACGAGAATCTATGATGGACATCAAAGAACACAGAAGAACTTGCAAACCCTAATGTGGATCTAAGGTGCGAAAAAGCAAAAACTTACGGACGCAGTTCTACTACGGAGGGTCGCCGCCGTTCTCGGGACAAGCTGAGGTTGATGCAGCGGCCAAGGTTGAGGACCATGGTGAGCGCTACAGCGGCGGCGGAGTTCGAGCGATAGAGGGGTTGCGAGAGAAGGAAGAAGAATGAGAAGAACATCCGTTCCTATTTATAAGGAGATAGGTGAATAGGCAAGCGCGAAAAACGAGGAAGGCCAAAATGATGATTATCCAGCTAATTAGACGCCTCGATTTTCGGAAGGCATTTAAGATAAGGATCCGTTAAGATGATGTCCTCGCGGGTTTCCAAATTTTCTAAAGGTGACGTCATGGTGGGTTACAAAGCTTTTACAAGTAGTGGAAGATGGATTTCTTCTTAGTGTTGAAGATTGACATGAACAAAGTTCAAATCAACCTGGGGCCTAATGTTGGGGATATGACTACCAGAGATGACACGCCCGGGAGGGGCCGGATCAACCATAATGGCGGGTTACTTAAATAAAGCCCAAAGAGTATACAAGGTGACGGTTTACAATAAGGCTTATAATAGGCCCAAGCCCAAAGGCGGCTTAAGGCCCATAAGTATAAACTGCCATGTATGAATAAGACTTATAAAGTAAGGCATGTAAGAGATGTCACCGAGCCGGACACGTTGTATGAGCCGGCCGGGACTCTATAGGCCATAGGGTGTCAACCCGGGTATATAAGGGGACGACCCGGCGGCGGCTTAGGGCAAGAAACAACAGATCAAGAGCCAAGCTAGCGTATTCGCTCCTTGGTCATCAAAGCCTAGCACTACCACATCAACTGGACTAGGCTTTACCTTCACCGCAAGGGGCCGAACCAGTATAAACCTCTCGTGTCCTTTGTCCCGATTAACCCCTTTAAGCTTCCTAGTTGCGATGGCTCCACGACTAAGTCCTTTCACTAGGATATCTGCCGTGACAATTCCATGATAGAATGGCCTATTCTAGAGATGCTGGTGTGCTATATTCTTTGCACGGTCATGGGTTCCAGGAAGGCACGATGTGGTATTGTATAGAGTGACGTTAGTTTGTCTTGGTGTTCCAAATGATTCTGTTGAATCGTTCACACTGAAAGGCACAACCATGCAGCCAGGAGAGGCACGGTTATGCGTTACACAGAGTCACATTTGTGCGTTGATTGCAGAAACCCCACCATACGACGGGCGTCTCCTCGTATTCAGTGTGAAGGCCGCGTGGACGCCACTTCGGAAACCCAAGGGTCTAACGGGCGTCTCCTCTGGTGACGCCGCTCTAGAGGAGGTGGAGGTATTTAATAGAATGAACGCCACGGGTCTGCGCTGCAGAAGTCAAAAGGACCGACGGCCGTCTCATCTGTTGGCGAAGTGAACGCCACGTGTCACCATTTCGGCTCCTTGCCCGAGGTTAAGGAGCAGTTATTTAAGCCGAGCGGCGTCCGCCACTGCTAGACATCATCCTACTTCTCCCTCTTTCGTCGGCAATCCTAGGAAATCATACATCTTCCTCTTTTCGTTTGTGACGGCTCCCGCCATGGTTCGGCACAAGAAAACTACTTATGCCATGCTTACTCCCGAGCACCGTTTCCAGTTGCAGGAGGACATCCGTTCGAGGCGCGCCACTCGGGTTGCAGCGGGCATGCCTCCGGACTCGCCGGGGCCGGAGGAGATTGGGGAGGTGGAGGAAGTGGAGGGGATGCGTCGGAGCTCCTGCAGGGAGTTGATCCAGTGGGGGTCGATGTGATGGAGCAAGAGGAGGGGGTGACGAGGATGACGAGGATGACAAGGAAGGCGTGGACGATGAGGACGGCGATGAAGAGGATGACGAGGACGACGAGGACTACGAGGAAGGCGGGGACGAGGATGACGAGGACGATTAGGATGGCGATGAAGAGGATGAAGAGGACGACGAGGAGGGTGGTGACGAGGAAGACGAGGACAACGAGGAGTGGGGTGATGAGGAAGACAAGGCGGAGTTCTATCTCGGGGAGGCGGCCTTGATAGTGGAGCAGACCGCTATCCTGGAGTCCATCCAAGATGAGGCGTACGTGGAGTCCAACCAACGCTTCCTGCGGAAAGAAGAGGCGAAGACCGATGTGCTCTTCGACGAGCTGGATGCGGAGCAGGAGGCGGATGCCGACGACGTCGATGTCAGAATGGATATAGTGGACATCTCCGATGACGGGGAGTAGTGTAGTTTTGTTAGTAGATGTTTGCTTTGCATGGTTTTCATGCTTTCCATGTTTTGTATGCCTGTAAGCAATCGTCGATTTCAGAATGGAGACAGTTTAATTTCCATGTCAAGCAATTGTGATTTGTTTTTAAGTAGTAGTACTACCGCGTCCCAAAATAAATGTGTCAACTTTGTAGTAACTTCGTACCAGGCAGTACAATTCACATTGTACTAGTTAGTACAAGGTTGAGCCAATTAATTTGTGACGGAAGACGTATGTTTTATTACAAATTGCAGTCTCAAGTACCATACTTGGGTCGGAAGGCTTATGTTTTATTACACTGTATTATTTTATTATAAATTGCAGTTTCAAGTACAAAATAAATGTCTCAACTGGGGCACATATTTGATTCTAGAGATTTTAGTGTGGTTAGATTTCAATATGGTTTCAACATGGTTTTACCGCAATATGGGATTTGACATTTATCCAGGACATTCCGGGTTTTATAAGTGTAGAAGGAATTGTTTTTCACTCATATGTTCTGTGGCAGAGGCATGGCTATTACTTTTGTGATGGAGGAATGAACATCTGAGGTATGTGATGCGAGGACTGACAATATGCGTCTGTCACTCTTTTTCCAGAATGTTTTTCAATTAACTGTGAGAGGCATGAATGTGCCGATGGAACGGGCACGGTCATGTATGAAATAGGTGCCAGGTGGTCCCTAATGTCTCCTGGATGTATCATCTATACGCTTCACTGTTACAAGCACGATCATCGTTCTTGTCGAGGCACGGAGGTGAAGGATGGAGCCTATGCCTCTGCGATAGTCACATCCCATATATTAAGAAGGAAGCAAACCTTTATAGACCCGATACGTCGGAAGCTGGCCGTAAGGCACGGTCCTGCCTCTGTGTTTTCGGTGACATCACGTTTAATGCGAGCGGGGTGGACGTAATGCTCGGTTTTATCATGTTCTTGTTGTCAGCAACTTTGTTAACATGTTACGCATGAGAGAGGTATGATTTTACCCGACGTAGAGGCACGCACGTGACGAACTGGAGGCACAGACATGATTCTAAGGGAGGTACGGACGCGAAGGATCGTGATGCAAGCACGTGAAGGTGCGCCTCTGTTTTCAAGAAGCTTTCATTGACAAGTTTTCATTGCGGGGGGCATGGCCTATGAGCTCCATGTGTTTTCGAAGTCATTAGGTCTCATTAATGAACTTATCAAAGAGAAGGTGAAGCTTTGGGTTGACGTCGAGAATGTTGCGTAAAACAACGTGAAGCTAGGTTACGCACGGTCCCCTTAGTATTAGAGGCACAGACGTGCCTCTGTGGTGCCCTGGAAATAAACTTGTCCAAAAGATATGTAAACTGCGAGCAAACTACGAGGTTATCTGCAAGCAAACTACAAGGTTATCTGCGACACAAGCAAACGGCAATCTTGAGAGAAAGCAAATCTAATGCGAAATTTAGAATTGCATGAGCAATCTTCTTGATACTTTTCTTTGCCGGGACAACCTGCTTCAGTAGTCGCAGTCACGCCAGGACCTAGTGTGCTTCGTGGTCTACTCCTTGTCGAGTTTTGCCCGGCGGAGCCCTTCCTGGATGATGGTGAGGCGGCTCCATATCTCGTACGCAGCGTAAGCGTCCTTTGCCGCATACTCGATGTGCCTCATGGACAGGGGCATGCATGTCCAGTGGCTACGTTCTGCGTTGGTGAGCTCTCCGTCGTGGACAAGGATGCCTGAGACCTCCCCAAGGGATTCTAGAGGCTTGGTAGCTATAGGCACGATCCATTCCTTCTTGATGTCGATGAAGTGGGCGATCTTCAGACTGACGCGGCCGAGCATCTCTATGTCGCCGTCGATGGGGAGGCCAGCAAACGTGTAACTGGGGTTGGCGAGGAAGTTGTCGAACTTGGTGCAGTTCTTGTCAGCGGCGCTCAGTTGGAAGAGCAGCACCGGATGATCCTTGCCGACGGAGAGCTGGACGAGGGCGGGTTTCTGATCTTCGCCATGGTCGTTGGTCTACTTCACATCAACTCCGACGATCTTGTGGCGCTCGAACTGGAGGTGTCGCTCATACTGCTCGATGGTGGTCGCCGCCTTGTGCAAGTCGTTGGTGTGGATCACATGCAACTTTGTCTTGCAGTGGGCCTGCACCTCCATGAATTCCCTGGTGAATCCCATGGCCTGGATCAGTTCATCCTCCTGCAACCTGGTATTTTGTCGGAACAATGAGTGGGAGCGCAATGGCGATTTCTGTTGTTTGTGTGTGAGAAGGCCGCGGCGGAAGACTAAATTTAAGGGCGGGGCAGCCGCAAAGGACTCCACGATCTCATTGTCGATGCGGTTGTGCACATCGTGGGTTGTGGATCATGGTTTCAATTCCCTGTCGGTTCGGTTGTGCACATCCTGGGTTTTTGATTGTGGTTTTTCTTTATAAAAAATAAAAATAAAATGAGCAGTTATGTTTTTAACCAAGGTTGTCAGAATCGCGATTCTATTGTACGATTCTACGACTTTACGATCCAAACTAACCCCTCCGATTCTACGACTTTAGTCTCTAGAATCTACGTTTCTACGATCCTGATAGTGAAGATTCTACGATTTGCGATCCTACCATCGGAGCTCCGATTCGATTCAGAATCACGATTCTGACAACCTTGTTTTTAACAACCGTTGTATCTGCAGCAAGTCGGGGACAAGATCGTTTTCTTGCGTAGTTTGCTGTCAAATGTCAACTTTTATAATTTATTTCGTGAGGCATGCAAGGGCAGTATGTAGAGGCACGAGTCTCTGACCAAGAGAAGCATGCTTGAAGTGCCTAGTTTAATTCTCAGACACACGAGCGTGATACATTCACTAGGAGTGGCAATTGTTTCCAGTGATACATTCGGTGGGAGGTGCGGTGCTGTGTTTTTTCAGAGGCACTGTTGTGTGTCCGTGTTGCAACTGACGCTACGAGATGGACAGAAAGAACGAGAAGCAACAAGAGGCGTGGACATGCAACTGCGAGAAGCACTGATGCAACTAGAGGCACAAATATGATGCTACGTGAGGCACGGACATGGAAGTACGTGTTTGCACGGACGTCAATTCGTGTTGTGGTGCTACGTGAGGCACGGGCATGAACATTTAGCCGTGCACTCAACTACATGCGCAAAAAGCCACGGATGTGTTTCTGAGAAGCACCGGTCTCCATGGTTTTACCGCAAGATGGGATTCGACATTTATCCAGGGCATTCCGGGTTTTACAAGTGTAGGAAGAATCGTTTTACACTTATATGTTCTGTGGCAGAGGCACGACTATTACTTTTGTGAGGGAGGAATTAACGTCGAATGTACGTGATGTGAGGATTGACAATAGGCGTCCGTTATTGTTTTTCCTGAATGTTTTCAATTAACTATGAGAGGCATGAATGTGTACATTGAATGTACGTGACGTGAGGATTGACAATAGGCGTCCCTTACTATTTTTTTTGGAATGTTTTTCAATTAAATGTGAGAGGCATGAATGTGCCGACAGAACAGGCACGGTCATGTCTTAAATAGTTGCAAGGTCGTCCCTAAGTTGTCCTGAATGTATCACCTATACGCTTCACTGTTACAAGCACGGTCGTTATTCTTGACGAGGCATGGATGTGAAGGATGGAGCCAATGCCTTTGCAGTAGTCACGCCCCATATTAAGTAGGAAGCAAGTCTTCATAGACCCGATACGTCAGAAACTGTCCGTAAGGCACGGTCCTGCCTTTGTGTTTTCGGTGACGTCACATTTAGTGCCAGCAGGGTGGACGTAAGGCTCGGCTTCCTCATGTTTTTGTTGTCAACAACTTTCTTAACATGTTACACATGAGAGATGTATGATTTTACTTGAGGTAGAGGCACACACGTGACGAAATGGAGGCACGGACGTGATTCTAAGGGAGGTAGGGACGCGAAGGATCGTGATGCAAGCAGGTGAAGTTGTGCCTCTGTTTTCAAGAAACTTTCATTGACACGTTTTCATTGCGGGGGCCATGGCCTATGAGTTCCGTGTGTCTTCGAGGGGTTTCGGCCTCATTAACGGGCGTGAAGCCAAGTTACGCACGGTCCCCATAGGAGTGGAGGCACAGAAGTGCCTCCATGTGTGTTTTAAGTAGTTGGTGTTATTGACGGACAACCGTGCCTCTGTAGTGTTCTTCTCTAAGGGTCATGGATGTAAGCAATGTTTTCCAAGGATAATAAACACCTAACTACCTCTATATTCAAAGTGTTTTTCTAAAGTGTTCCATACGAATGATTTTTAATATTGTGTGTGCAATGGTTTGTTAGAACATTGTACACTGCTTTTAGGAGCATTTTGTAATTGTTGTCCCTGCATTTCGACACTGCATCCACAAAGGTACTAGTGCATTGCATGCTCGTCATTTTTGTGGACTCCTATGTGTACCTGCTCTGTGCGTTACGCTAATCGTATACTCTCTGTACCGTGTTTATATCTTTCAGTTCATGCCAATATATTCTACTAATAGAAAACTCCAATATTGGACTGGAAATAAACTTGTTCAGAAGATATGTAAACTGTAAGCAAACTACAAGGTTAACTGCGACACAAGCAAATCTAAATTTAGAACAAGCAAACAGCAGTCTTGAGAGAAAGCAAATCAATGAGAAATCTAGAATGGCATGAGCAATCTTCTAGATACTTTTCTTGGCCGAGACCACCTGCTTCAGTAGTCGTAGTCGCCCCAGGACCTTGCGTGCTTCCTGGACTGCTCCTTCTTGAGTTTTTCCTGGCGGAGCCCTTCCTAGATGGTGGTGAGGCGGCTCCATATCTCGTACACAGTGTAAGCATCTTTTGCTGTGTACTCGATGTGCCTCATGGACAGGGGCATGCAAGCCCAGCGCTTGTGTTCTGCGTTGGTGAGCTTCTTCTTCATGTCGTTGCAGTACTCGTGGACAAGGATGCCTGAGACATCCCCAAGGGAGTCAAGAAGCTTGGTAGCTGTAGGCACCCTCCATTCCTTCTGGATGTCGACTAAATGAGTGATCTCTAGTCTGATGCGGCCGAGCACCTCTATGTCGCTGTCGATGGAGAAGCCAGCAAACGTGTATCTGGGGTCGGCGAGGAAGTTGTCGAACCTGGTGCAGTTCTTGTCGGCGGCGCTTAGTTGGAAGAGCAGCACTAGGTGATCCTTGCCGACGGAGAGCTGGACGAGGGCTGGTTTCTGATCTTCGCCAGCGTCCTTGCTGTACTCCACATCAACTCTGACGATCTTGTGGCGCTCGAATTCGAGGTGTCGCTCATACTGCTCGATGATGGTGGCCGCCTTGTGCAAGTCGTTGGTGTGGATCACGTGTAACTTGGTGTTGCCATGGGCCTGCACCTCCATGAATTCCCTGGTGAATCCCATGGCCTGGAGCAGTTTGTCCTCCTGCAACCTGGTATTTGATGGGGAACAATGAGTCGGAGCGCAATGGCAATTTCTGTTGTTTGTGGGAGAGAAGTCTGCATCGGAACTCTAAATTTAAGGGCGGGGAAGCGGCAAAGGAGTGCACGATCTCACTGTCGATGCGGTTGTGCACATCGTGGGTTCTGGATCGTGGTTTCGTCTCCCTGTCGATTCGGTTGTGCACATCTTGGGTTTTTGATCGTGGTTTTTTTAAAAAGAAAATAAAACAAATTCAGCAGTTATGTTTTTAACAGCCATTACATCTCCAGCAACTCGGGGAGAAGATCGTTGTCTTTTGTTGTTTGCTGTCAAATGTCAATTTTTACAATTTATCTCGTGAGGCATGCAGGGGCAGTATGTAGAGGCAGGCATCTCTAACTAAGAGAAGCATGCTTGAAGTGGCTATGTAGAGACACACGGGCGTTATACATTCACTAGGAGTGGCAATTGTTTTCAGTAATACATTCAGTGGGAGGAGCAGTGCTGTGTTTTCTTAGAGGCACTATTGTGTGTCCGTGTTGCAACTGACGCTACGAGATGGACAGAAAGAACGAGAAGCAACGAGAGGCGTGGACATGCAGCTGGGAGAAGAACTTATACAACGAAAGGCGCAATGAGAGTCACTGATATGATGCTACATGAGGCACGGACATTAAGCTACGTGATTGCATGGACATCAATTCTTGATGTCGTACTACGTGAGGCATGGGCACAAACATACAGCCGTGCACTCAGCTACATGCGCAAAAAGCCATAGATGTGTCTCTGAGAAGCACCGGTCTCCATGGTTTTACCGCAAGATGGGATTCGACATTTATCCAGGGCATTCCGGGTTTTACAAGTTTAGGAAGAATTGTTTTACACTTATATGTTCTGTGGCAGAGGCACGGCTATTACTTCTGCGACGAAGGAATGAACGTCGAATGTACGTAACGTGAGGATTGACAATAGGCATCCATTACTATTTTCCAGAATGTTTTTCAATTAACTATGAGAGGCATGAATGTGCCGACGGAACAGGCACGGTCATGTCTGAAATAGCTGCAAGGTGGTCCCTAAGGTGTCCTGAATGTATCACTTATACGCTTTACTGTTACAAGCACGGTCGTTATTCTTGTCGAGGCACGGTATTGAGAGACATGAATGTGCAGACGCAACAGGCATGGTCATGTCTGAAATAGTTGCAAGGATGAGATGGGCAGAAACAACGAGAAGCAACGAGGCGTGTGGGCATGCAGCTGCGAGACGCACTTATATAGTGAGAAGCACAGCTAGAGGCACAGGTACGATGCTACGTGAGGCACGTACATGAAGCTATGTGATTGCACAGACGTCAATCCGTGCCCGTGTTCTGTCAAATGTTTTAAGTGACACTTTGTAAAGGCATGGATGTTTAAGGTGACAGAGCCATAGGGGAAGGCACTAGTTTTTTTTAGGAGAAGTGATGTGTGGTAGACAGAGGTGTATGTTTGAGCTCATCGCAACAAACTACTTGGCATCAAGCTATTTTGCGAAGCGCCATAGTGAAAATTATGTATACTACTGACATGGGGAGCTAGCAACGTCCCTATACTATTCAGAAACATACTTCATCACAGCCATTCATTCTCCATTATTAGTCAGCGAATCCTTTTCTTATTATCAGAGATAAATAAAGTAACCCACGTAAGTGTTTCACCTTCTTTGACCAGGAATTTTCACCACCGTCCTCTTTGACATAATTGTATGCTCAGTTACATACCATGACATGACTAAATAACAAAACTGGTGTGTACAGCCTGTTCAAAAACAAGACATAAATTACTGAACTGTGGTATAGGAAGTATAGCCACCGGCAATGCTCTATCAGGAAAGGTCATTGATTATCATCCGCAACAGCTTCATGTTTCCCAAAGTTGGCCACCGCTTTTCAATTGTGACAAGGACAATTGAACCAACCCTTAGCTGAGCTTCCCGGGCAAAATCGAAAAAACCGGTCACCTCCATTCTGCCGTCGGTTCATATGGACTACGTTGTGCTCATGTATATTGCATCATACACCTCTGTTAGGTTGATTCCACCGTTTTGAGGTAGATATCCTAGGTTCATCTTTAGAAGCCTCACAACGGCAGATGGGATTCTCTGCAGATTGTACCTATATTACTAGATAAAATCAATGTACAAGGACATAAAACATCGAAAATAGCAAACAAAACCATGGCAGTGGATCAAAACAAATATTCAATGACTAACCAGACGACCATTTATGACATTGGTGACGTTTGGACGCTGAACAACGGGTATTGTGGGGAAGTCATCAGACTCAAACACATAGTATATCATCCGTCCAAAATGTCTGTATGAGAGGTTTACGCCTCGACCAAATACTATTTTCCCAATGTACTCCCTCTCTGAATCATATAGAAAATCAAGAGCTGCATGGAAAAAAATAACTCATTTTCAAATGAATTTGTTTAAACAAATGAACTCGCTATTAAAGTTTAAAAGCAGTGGTTAAATTTAATGCATGTGATCAAGTTGGGATGATAATCAACAGAGTTGCATAAAATGTTTTGAAAATAACTTCAACTATAAGTATGACATTCATTTAGTGGATAGAGGTAGGAGCACCAAAGTATGCTGATAAACATAGTTGATAAAACAGGATGGAAGTTGGTGCACTTACCTAGTGATGGTTTGGGAAGGGGCCTGTGACCTCCTCGAGAATCACTGAGTCTCAGATCTATCTCAATGGCAGACTCCCAGTATCCAGGTTTATGATGATTAGATCTCAATAATGAAGATCGTAGTCACTAATTAACTTTTCCCAGCCAGGTCCATGAATTTTAAACTGGTTAGGTTCATCGGTGATGCAGATCTCATATGACAGATCCTCGTTGGTGATCAGTACTGGATTCCTTTGTTTTCCTTCTTCTTGAAATGCTTCCTCTTTCCACTTATAGATTGAAGAAGTGACTTGCTGCCTGCAATAGCATGGCACATACTGCGCAAGAAAAAAAATCTTCAAACTGGCAAGGAGTCCTTGAATACCGACATGTATAACCAAGACAGATAATGCTTATCATATATGTACCAATTGTTTTCAATAGGTTGCTATTTGATAAAACAAGGTACATCAAAAATTGAAAACATATCGTTAAATGCTTAAATGTAGACATTCCATTCCAACAATATGGTAGAAACTTTTATTTCCTCCATCAGAAAGATACAGTAGTTGGTAGTAACTGATGGGCAGCATGGGGTGCCAAACATTTCTCCTTACTAAGCATGTCTTGAAGCATCGAGGAAGATGCACTCTTATCGCGCTGTGAAGAACGCCTGACTCCAATCCAGGGCAACCGAAGTTGGTACATATATCATAGCACATGGTTTCCCCTAGAATACGTTGCAAAACAACATTTATATGAAATTCTCAACACAAGGAAAATTATATTATCTTGGAAAACTATTCGGCTAAACCGATGTTTTACATAAATAGTCGTTCACAAACAATTTCCTAAAAGGACATGTGCATAGCTTTTGATTAGAAGGTGAACAGTAGATATGGGATATGTAATAACAGAGGAAATATGAATTTAATTAAATTAGTATTTTATTTTCCAAAAATGGTTGCTTAATTCATCACAATTTAGTATTGACTATTTTTAGAGCAGTTCTCAATCTTGGATGTCAATGTCAATCAGTAAAAGGATTTGTGCTGCTTGGTTTTAAAAACAGCTTTAGCAAATGTATATTTCAAGACAAGACAAGCAAAAAGGAGAAACAATAGTCTATCATCAGGCGGCTCAAAGGAGTGTTTGTAACATTAAAATTATATGTAAATTCATTCAGAGCTGCACCCAACAACAACGTCATCCGCAACCATACGCCACCGTCACCGACGCCAACCACCGGAACATGTGTGGCTAGGTGGTATTTGAAACGGGTGAGCCATGAACGTTAACCTTGCCTCCAGCCTACAGGACCCCAAACGCTATCCTCAAGCACAGATGCCGACTCCCAACCAACAGCACCCCAAACACCGACCTCCAACACCCTGTGGCCGGTTAAGCAATAGAGCTCAACGTCTGGCCACTCCCTTGGACTTCCGTCCACCGCCATTGTTTGCAAGACCTAACGGGCTTCAATTTAAACTACCAACCTCCCTCGGTGAAGTTCAACGCTCACTTGGGACTTGGATGCCACAGGTCGCTGCAGCTCGTAGCGTTGTCAAGCACAAACGCCGACTCCCAATCAACCCCACCCCTAAGAGGCAAGGGTCGTGTATAGGTTCGGCCTCGTACTACCCGGATTTGGTTTAGATCACAACGAATTTCCAGGCAATTCCTAGCATAATAGTGTAGATGTGTTGCTTTCAAACACGAAGAGACGAAACCAACAGAGAGCAAAACGGATCGTAGCGAATAATTCACATAGAAATTAAGAGAAAATGGAATAACCCTAGATCTAGAGGGAGGATCGAGAGAGAAGAGACGATGAAATCTATAGCGGGTGAGTGGGAGGGGGGTCTGGGTTGGCACAAAACAGAACAGACAGTTATAATACGCGCCTGCTCACTGACATGGGGCTACTGTACAGCAGCACAGACAAGAATATTGGCTTATTCGGAGCACAGAGGCAAGGACTGACGGCCCCAACACACACGGACTTACACGCACATAAGGCACGTCTTTGTTTCTGTTTTCCAAATTTTCTTAGTGATGTGTTCACTGAGACAGGTTGAGCACGTCCATGATGCACGACCATGCTTCTGTTTTCCGAAGTATTTTTCCCTAGCACGGTCTCTTGGAGGTACAGGGACATGAAGCCACGGTGCGCATCGTCCTGTAAGGTTAAGAATGAGATGCATAGAAGGGCCTCTGTATTCTAAATGTTCTCAGTGACATGTTCATTGACAGACGCGCGGTCTTTAAGCAGTTGGCGCACGGTTGTACATGTGCACGATGCACGAACATCTTTTGTGTTCTCCCAGTTGTTTTTGCATGACACAGCCACTCTGATGGATAGGGGAGTGAAGCCACGGTGCGCACGGTTCTCCAAGGAGAAAATGCACTGAAGTGCCTTTGTTTCCGTAACATTTTAAGTTGCTTGTTCACTCAGCTAGGCACGGGTGTACGTTTAAATGACGCAAGACCGTGCTACTGTTTTCCAAAGTGTTCATTTCTGACACGGTCTCTCGAAGGGACATGGTGTCTGCAATTAAAAGGGGCACGCAATCTTTTGCTTTAACGAATTCCTTGGATGCATGAGTTTTGTTCAATATGATAATGAGAATGGAAACCCAGCATCTAAAAAGTGATTGGAGGTTCGTTGCTGACCTTAAGTCATTATTACAGCATTCCAAATGTTTTCAGTGACGCGTTCACACGGACGTATGATTTTCACAACCTCTTGATGCACGTTCGTTTCCTTTGGGGTGCACGAACGTCCTTTGGAGAGGCGTGGTTGCAGCAGTTACATGTTTGCAGTGGACGCATGTTGCTTTTAAAAGACAGAATTTCATGCCAAAGCAACTGAGATAAACAAGAGGACACTAGTTTGATTTTTGAGCATCTGTGTGAGCTGATTTCTTTTATCATTGGGTCCAGAAACATATGATCGATATTGAAAACAGAAAGCATGTACGTAATTGATATCATAAACGTTCATATCCCGAATTTTAAAAATATGAGCATACTTCCTCAAAAGGAAAAACGGTACGGTGCAAAACGAGTGAGAATTGTTTGACCATGTTTACACAATGCACTCATTCAATATAGCAAGTACATCTCCCAGACCTGTATTCAGCATCCACAGTTGAATGGATCTGGCAAATCCAGATATTCAACACCTGTGTTTTTTAAATCCATGTGCATATGCTTGCAAGTTGTTGTTAATTTAAGCTTGGCACAATTAGAAGCCCTTTTGTCCATCTGCAGTACCTCTTCTTGTCGTTTTTAAAATTCACGAGTGAAATCTCTGCGTAGGCCAAACTTAAGCCTGATGGTCAGTAGCATCCTAGCATTGAGAATAAAGAATTACACAAATTCAGTGTTTGCATCTGTGACTTCGTAGTATTCCAGCGTTAATGTCCTCAAACAAATGTCGTGATTATTAAGAAACACCCGCTGCTTTTGGCGCCATTCATTTGTTATACCTCTTTGATCCCATCTTCCCCCCTAAACACACATGAAGAGCAAACTAAGCAGTTAGTGCCAGTATATTATGAATATTGTGCGTGGGTTTTCAACATGTGTGAAATCATTACCTTGATAAACAAGTTCTGCAAGCATTGAAAGCATCGTAGCAAGTCAACAATCTCATCCAGATTAAAGCATGTCTGTGAGATAAACAAGGTCTTGACAGAATCCAGCACCACGTGTAGGCTACTAATGCAGAGACCCTTCATTGAGCACATAACGTGATATTATTAGCTCGTGGATGTGAATCTCAAGTGCTTTCGAATAACGCATGTCAAAGTAACATGCAGAGGCAGTACCTGAATAACTGTAGACCCAATGATGATATTTGTTTCGTTGGGTAATTCAGAAATTTTCCCAGTGTGTCCAACACAGGCACGGACAAAACTGTTATTTGTAATTGTGCATCTACAGAATCATGTAGCAGTCTCCGGAGGGAAGGGGCGTCCTCAATGATCAGTTTTCCTCTGTCGGAACAAATGCCAATGCTTACAAGCCTAGCTAAGTTTATTCGTAGACAGCAGAATTTCTTGTTGCAAACAAGCAGCAGGCACTGCAGGGCAGGGCAACCGTGGTGGATGAACTTCCGCAGGGAGACATCCCATATATAAACCTCCACCAGCGAAAGTCTCCTGAGCAGTGGGAGGCAAAGCATTTCTACTAGATTGTCTTCTAGTTTGCACATGGTGAAGGTGACGGTGTGGAGAGACGAGCGAAATTTCGAGATGGATGTCGGTGGCGACCGCATGGAAGAAGGGATTCTACGTGCTTGCCTGGGCCCTGGGTAGAAGAAATTTGGGAATATATGATATAACTCTAAAACCTGGAGTTGGTCCAGATTCCGAGACAGGAACAACTCATCGACGCCACAAGGCTAGCACTGGAGGTAGCTTGTCGGGATGCAGAGGCGGCGAATCGGGCCCTCATGATCAGAGAGGATAGATACAGGAAGACTGAAGCCATCGGCGATAGATTCTGCGTGGCAGTTGCAACTAAGTTTTCGGCATTGAGTTCTGACGTATGTTTCCTGGATGATTTGCTTGCCTGGGAGAACACGGATGATTTGGCAACAGATTTTTCCAGAGATCTGGTAGAACGAGTATCAAGGATCACACAAAAGTCGAGATCGAGTGGTGCGGTGCACCATATGCGGCGCCACCAAGATGCGAGCACTTGTGTGCGCATGCCTTCATTTATGGGCAGACGAGAGATGATCTCATCGAGGATGGTGTCTGGGAGATCGCTGATGCGGTCTGGACCAGACTCAACATGGTTCTCGGATCCAGTGGGCGGGCCACAGCCGCTCCTCTTAACGAGCTTAGAGGGCATGGGTACAGCCGTGAACCTCGTCTTCTTGTTGCTAGAGGCACTCTTCTTCATCTCCATTGCCGAGCTCGTGCCGCCTCCGTTGCAGCTCTCTGTGCGGTGGATCTGGCAAGAGGGTTAGGGTTTTACGATTCACAAAGACGACAATATACATATACGTACCTAATCTAGAAGATTTCGACGGACATGGTGGAATAGTCACGGCTTCGACAGACCTGCGTCTTGACGAGGCATGGCTATCAACCATCCATATACACAAATGTTTGGTGGCAGAGGCATGGGTCGGCACCTAATTGCAGTTTGTGCAGGCACCGACCCCATTGAAGCCTCTACAGACATAGGTATCAACTCGCTGGATGCACAAAAGTGTGGTGGCAGAGGCATGGCTGCGAACATTGAGTTGAAAAGACACGTTTGTGAAGTCTCTGGATCCACGGCAGTGTGTCTCCAGGGGAACGTAAAAGCCATGGCTCGTGGCACGTGAGGCACAAGGGTGCAGGCTCCGGAGGCACCGAAGTCTAGGCTCTACACGCACGTACGATTGTCAACCCTCTGAGTGCACAAAATTATGGTGGCAGAGGCATGGATCCGAATACTCATCTATGGAGGCACAGGTGTGTATTCTCTGCAACCACAAGGGTCACAACAAGTGTCATGTGAGGCACGTGTATTGAAACACCGGAGGCGCGGAAATGAAGCCTCTTAGGCACGAGTGTCAATCCAATGGATGTACAAAAGTGTGGTGGCAGAGGCATGGGTGAGAATGCTCTGCTAGAGAGGCACCATTGTGAGCTCTCTGGACCCGTGGGCGTATGGCTCCACAGGCACCTAACAATCATGGCTTATGTTACATGAGGCACGTAGATGCAGGCGCCGGAGGCACTGTTGGGGAGCCACTACACGCACGGGCGTGGCGTTTCTCCAGGCCTGGCTCGGCATAAACCCTTTCTAGGTGCACAAAAGTGTGCGCAGAAGGCGCCGAAGTAAGGCCTCTACATGCATGTGTACCAACCTTCTTGATACTCAGTTAGAAAAGCACGATTGTGAAGTTTCTAGACAAAGTCTGACCTTAAGACGAAGAACAGCCGTCATGTCACGAGACGCACGGTTTTATTGGCCTATTAATCATGGACTTGCTTCGGTATTGGAAAGGTTCCCACTGCCTAGTGCATTATCAGTGGAAACATGGTACTATACTAACAAAGAGTCAGTGTCATGACGGTAAAATACTCAGAATCTTTCCGCTGAAACATTCAATGTGCCTGAAGGCACGGACGTCCCGTAGCACGAAGCACGAGTTTACAACCAGTACATCCAGCGGCTAACAGGTCGTGTAAATACACTACGAACATCTTGTTCGCTCTAACAACAATTATATTTATTGTACAGACTTCAATTATACGCTGGAGGCACGGGTATCAACTGTCCGGATACACAGAAGTTTGGTGGGAGAGGCATGTGTCCGAATACTCAGTTAGAGACGCACGGTTGTGCGGTCTGTAGAGACACGGGGGTGTGGCGCCTAATTGAAGTTTGTACGAGCACGGACCTCGTTGAAGCCTCCATAGAGCCAGCTATCAACTCCTTGGATGCACAAAAGTGAGGTGGCAGAGGCATGGCTGCGAACACTCAGTTGAAAAGACACGTTTGTGAAGTCTCTGGATCCACGCGAGGGTGTCTCCAGGGGAACGTAAAAGCCACGGCTCATGGCACGTGAGGCACAAGGGTGCAGGCTCCGGAGGAACCGAAGTCTAGCCTCTACAGGCACGTACGATTGTCAACCCTCTGAATGCACAAAATTACGGTGGCAGAGGCATGGATCCGAATACTCAGTTATGGAGGCACGGGTGTGTATTCTCTGCAACCACAAGGGTCACGGCAAGTGTCATGTGAGGCACGTGTAATGAAACACCGGAGGCACGGAAATGAAGCCTCTTAGGAACGAGTGTCAACCCAATGGATGGACAAAAGTGTGGTGGCAGAGGCATGGGTGATAATGCTCTGCTGGAGAGATACTGTTGTGAGGTCTCTGGACCCGCGGGCGTCTGGTTCCACAGGCACCTAATAGTCACGGCTTATGTCACGTAGGCACGTAGATGCAGGCACCGGAGGCACTGTTGGGGAGCCACTACACGCATGGGCGTAGCGTTTCTCCAGGCCTGGCTCAGCATAAACCCTCTCTGGGTGTAGAAAAGAGTGCGCAGAAGGCGCCGAAGTAAGGCCTCTACATGCACGTGTACCAACCTTCTTGATACTCAGTTAGAAAAGCACGATTGTGAAGTTTCTAGACAAAGTCTGACCTTAAGACGAAGAACAGCCGTCATGTCACGAGACACACGGTTTTATTGGCCTACGAATCACGGACTTGCTTCGGTATTGCAAAGGTTCCCACCGACGAGTTCATTATCAGTGGGAACATTTTACTATACTAACAAAGAGTCAGTGTCGTGACGGTAAAATACTCTGAATCTTTCCGCTGAAACATTCAATGTGCCTGAAGGCACAGACGTTTGCATAGTTACAACACTTTCTAATCAAGGATTGTTATGGCAAGCTTACAGATGGTACAAAATATTACGAGGGTTGTCTGTTCATGTTCAGACAAAAGGCACGTTCAAAAGAGCGCAACAACATGTAACCCTACAAGCTTGAACAACTTATTCCAGCTCTGTGTTCAGCAGTCACAGCTAAATGGGTCCGTCAAATCCAGGTATTCAACACACGTGCGTTTTAAATAAAAGAACCGCTGCTTGCACGCTCCTGATAATATAAGGCGAGCACGTTCAGAAGCCTTTTTGTGGCACAGAAGATCCTTTTGATGCTTTTTGTAAAATTCTTCTGTGAAGTCTTGGCGGAAGCGATAGTTAAGCCTCATGGCCTCAAGCTTGCTTGCACTCAGAACAAAGAATCTCGCAAATTCAATGTTTACCAAGCAGGGTTCATAGTCATCCAGCGTTACTGTCTTCAAACGAAAGTCATCTCGTTTGACAAACGGTCGGTGCTTATGACGCCATGTATTTTTTCTCCGTAACAGAGTCCTCCCTAGATGTACATGAAGAATGAAAATACTTCAGCTATAAAAACAGAGATTCTATCGAAAGAGCATCCAGTGTAAAGTATTTATTGGATTTTTTGTAGATACGGGTGTATGTAATACTAAAACATGTCTAGCCACGGGTGTATCAATTTACAGATGAATGTAAGACAAGCTTTTTAAGACATACAGTAGAAGTATTACAGTATGCATGTTATGGGCTTTCAATGTGTGTGAGAATCATCACCTCGATAAACAAGTTCTCAAGTCTTCGAAAGCATTGCATCAGGGAAACGGCCACGCCCACTTCAAAACACATCTTGATGAGCAAAGTCTTGACCGTTTGAAGCACTGTTGACAGGGTGACTACCGGCAAAACCCTGCATGGTGCATGCACAATGATTTTAAAAATTGAACAAAAGGTTCTGTTACATGAAATTTGTTTACTCGGACAAATGCAGCTCCAAACTAGGTACTTGGATAACTGTAGGGTTACGCGTGACCTTGGATTCAGAGAAAAAAATCATGGAATTTGCCCACAGTCTCTAGTTTAGGTGTAGACATGACAGTCATCTGCAAGTTGCTGCTGAGAATATCGTTAAGCAACCTCTGAAGTGACGGGGCATCCTCTATAACAAGTTTGCCATGTCCACGGCGAGTTCCAATGCTTACAAGGTTACGTGAGTTTATTCTTATGCAACGGCTTTCCATATTCCAAGTAAGCAGTAGGCACCGGAGTGCGGGGCAACTAGAGTGGATGATGCTTTCAAGTGAGATGTCTGATATACCAACGTCCACAAGTGAAAGTCTCTTGAGCAGTGGTAGTTTAAGAGCCTGAAAGTAACTGTCTGGTATTTGGAAAAGAGCAAAGGTGGCGGTGTGTAGGGAGGATGGAAATCGAGAGCAGGACGCTGTCGGATCACAGGTTCCGGCAAAACACTTTAGGTTTGAACACTGGGGTGCACGCGAAGACCTCCCCCCCTATCGATCTGCGTCCTAACTTAGCCTAGATCTCACGAACTAACTCGACGAACTCGCAACACAAAGGACACAAGATTTATACTGGTTCGAGCCACCATTGTGGTGTAATACCCTACTACAGTGTGGTGGTGGTGGATTGCCTCTTGGGCTGAGGATGAACAGTACAAGGGGAAGAATAGCCTCCTCAGGTTGAGGTGTTCTTGTGCTTGGTGCACTTGTGTGGCTGAGGATGATCTTCGATTCTCCTCTGCCTATGGTGGTGGCTAGTCCTATTTATAGAGGCCCTGGTCCTCTCCCCAAATATTGAGTGGGAAGGGAGCCAACAACGGCCAATTTGAAATGGGACAACTAGTACAAGCTATCCTGACAAAAGGTGGTCTTCGCCTGCCAAAGGTTCTGGCGGTGACGCCGTCATGGGCTCCATGGTGACCTCTATCTTGCCGTCCTTCTGGTCTTGGAATCGTTGCACCAATATGGAAACCTTTGCTTGATGCCTCGGTACCCCGCGCCTGCACTTGCCCCCTTAGCACTAAAGAGGAAACAAGGACACTGCGCACGTTGGCGCCCGCCTGGTCTCGATCGTCATGGCTTACATCACGGAAACCTCATGAGGTTTGCCCGACCTTGAACTCTCCGCCCCTCATGAACTGGCATGGCGAGGCCGCTCCTGAGGAGGTCTTGTGTCATCCACCCCGCGAGGCTCGGCCCCTCGCGAGGGTCTTGATTACTTGTTGATGAAGATGGGCCGTACAGGCCTGCTAGCAATGCCACGCTGTGGGCTGCCAGCAGGCAAGTCTCGGGACCCCCGTTCCCAGAACACCGATAGTAGCCCCCGGGCCCAAGGCGCGCTCGGGCTTGGCTTCGAAGCGAAGCCAAGGGTCAAGTGCGGAGCGTCGCGGGCCCCAATAGCCTGCGGCCTCGGTCGACGCGTGGCAGTTGATTGGACGTGGGCGTCTCCGCTTCCCCATGCCGCCTTGATACCCGCCTGGCTAAACGGCCACCGCAGTCTACACGGCTATTCTTCTATCGCTTGTGCCATTCTCCTCCAATTACTCTGCTTCCCCCAGACTCTGCTCCTCTTTCCAATCTGACCTTAGCTCTGCTCGCCCCATCGCCATGGTGCCGACGCAAGCGAATAAAGGGAAGAAGGCTCTGTCTTCGGTTAGTGCGCCCCTGGCTGCCGAGCCCGCAGCAAGCCGATCACGGGTGCTCAATGATGAGGCCATGGGCAAGGTGCGTCCCATGCTCGCATCCAGCTTCAATGAGTGGGGAGAGATGGTGGCTTGGCCTGCGTCCCGTGCTCGCATTGATCGGACGACCACTGAGGTCCCCTTCTTCATCGACGCCCTCTGGGCCGGCTTGGTCCCTCCTTTCTCTGCCTTCCTCAACGCAGTGCTTTCCCATTACCAGATCCACATGCCGCACCTTGATCCCCAATCCGTGACCCTGCTTGCCGTCTTCTCCTTCGTTTGCGAGGCCATGGTCGGCATTGCTCCTTATGTGGCTCTTTTTTGCCACTTCTTCTCGCTGCACCTGATTGATCCTAGGCAAAGCTCCGGGTGCCTGAGCTTTCAGGCCGTGGCGGCGACGGTCGGTGACGGGATTGACTTCGAGCTTCCACCATCCGCGAGCGAGTTCCAGACACGGTGGGTGTTTGTTGACGCTGGAGTGCTCAGGCCCCTGCTCTCTTCTCCGTCTGAGCCCGCCATTCCAAACTCCGGCTGGTGCCACCCGAGGCTCGCCGATCCATGCCTTGTCCCCGTCTGGCTGAGGGAGCTCGTCTGGCACCGAATTGCTTCGCTTCAGCGTCACTCCCGGCCGATGTGGGCCTTGCTCAGTAGCCAGGACCACATGAGACTTCAGGAGTCTAAGGTCCCCCATGAGGCGCGGTGAACGGTGTTTGAGGTCCTGACGGGCATTCCGTTGCTGGATGACTTGCCGAGGAAGAGTTGTGTTTTGTACCGTTGCTCGAACAAGATGTCCTTCGTGGAGCAGATGCCCTCCTTCGACGAGTGGGGGTTGCACCCAGCTGGCCTCGTGGGGCCCTGCGAGAACCCCATTGCTGTGGTTCCTTTCCTCGACGCCAGCGCAGAGCTCGGCCCAAGTGCTGTTGCAGGGGGCGTGCACCACTGGGGGCGGATAGTGAAGGTGCCGAGATGCTGATGCCGCCTAGGGCTCCTGAAGCGTCGACCTCGGGGCCCGTGACTCTTGCCCTGGGGCGGCGGTTGAAGGGGCGGTGCAGCCCGCGTCTCCCGCAGCCGGGGCTCCTGAAGCCTCGGCAAGTCACTACGAGGTAGAGCCGGCCAGCTCTCCTCAGCCTGGCGCTTCTGAGGCTGCCCCTCCGAGCACTTCTCCAGCCGCGCCTCGTGTCGGCCTCCATGTACAGTGCTTCGGCCGGCTGTGCATGGACTTCGCAGAACTCCGCAAGAGAAAGGGGTCCCCAAGCTGCGGCAGCGGCGCCTTCGGGTCGTTGAAACTGAGGAAGTATATTGCCGTTGACGAGTAAATACCTTATCTTGGTGATCTTCTGTGTGCCTCTTTCCTTCCTGACGATTGTCCCCTCAGGACCCTTTCTGCCAAGACCGTAAAATCTCCTGAGAAGCAGCTCCCTCTCGTCCCATTGCACACGCCAAGCTCGAGCGCCGCAGGCTCGTGCGCCGCCCATGGCGCGGGGTCCACCGCGGGGGTTGGCCCATCATCGGGGCCTCTTGAGCTCGCGCCTTCGTCGTCCTTCCTTCGCGGCCTGGCTCGGAGCGCGGCAAGCGTGCCAAGGGCTCCTCCCCTGATCACTGCCGGTGGCTGGCTGGTTTCGATCCTGGGGTCCTCTTCAAGCAGTGGGCCCCATTTAGTTCGGGCCCCTCACGATACCCAGCTGGCGCCTCGGGCAGCGCCAGCCCCCAGCCCCCTGCTGAGAGGGGACATACCGCGTCAGGCGTCACCCACAACCCCCATAGCGGAGGGCGAGATGAGTCGTGCGCTCGAGTTCGAGCACGGGCGGAGCGTTGTTCGTCATGAGCTCTTCCAGGAGGCGATGGGCGCGATGAACCGAGACGGTGAAGATCTTGAGGGTGTTGACGCGCGCCTCGAGGCCGATGGTCTTCGTTTGGCGGAGGAGTGGCACAACCTGAAGGTGGCCATCAAACTCGGGTGCCACCAGCGCGAGCTGGACAATAGGAAGGCCGAGGCTTCTCTTGCAGCCTCCCGTGAGGCCCGCTCCTGAGCTCTGGAGGAGCCTCGGGAAGCTGACCACTGTCACGAGGCCACGGAGAAACGTGTGTGGGAGCTCCAAGCCTGGAGCGCTGTCTTGGATCAGCAGGTGGAGGCGCGCAGGGCTGCTCTTGCGTCGTTGAGGGGGTCGCCCACCGAGGAGAAAGAGATCCGGAAGTGCGAGGAGGTGCTGGAGTTGGAAGCCGTGGAGCGCAGCCTTCAACTCGAATAGCTGGAGACGAGGGAGCGCCAGGTTGCTCAGGCAGAGGATGACATCGGCGCACGTGAGGTTAGGGCCCAGGAGGAGGTCGATCGCCTTGTGGCCGAGGCTCGCGCGGATCTTGAGAGCAGGCACAACCTGAAGCTAAAGCTCGTGGAAGCTGGGGCCGCTGGTAGGACTACTGCCCTCAAGTCCCGGCTGGTCGAGGTGGAGCGGCGCGAGGAGGCCACCGCATCAGCCCTGGCCTCGGTGCAGGCTGAGCTGGTTTCATCCCACATCGAGCTGCTCTCTCTTCGGCAACGGGTCGCTGACGTCGAGTCCGTCGCGTGGCAGAACAGGGACGAAGTGCTTGAGCGGCGGACGTTGGAGCGTGTGCATGCCCCCATGCTCGAGGACCTCAGGAACAGGGCCAACACCGCCCTAGGCCATATCTGCGATGAGAATGCTCCTCATCCCCATGCAAACGACTACGCCAGCCACCTCCACTTCTTTGGGGAGGTGGTGACGCGCTTGCAGAACCGTTCCAAGAGGGCTCGCCAACTTGTTGAGGAGAGGAGTCGCAGTCTGCTCAGGCGCGCATTCTCCCGCGTCTTCAGCCAACTCTGGAACATCGACCCCAACTTCGATTTTGACGCCGCCATTTCTCCCGTACCGGAAGCCATCTGGGGTGATCTGGCGCGATGGGTTGAAGACAATGTGGATGCGCTGGTCAGGGCCTTCGCTTTTGACGATGACAGGGTAGTGGTCATGGCAGACGAAGGCGACATGGTTGACGACGGCGACGCCGGCGCTGGTGAAGGAGGAGGTGATGCCAATGATGGCGACATCAACGCTAGCGGTGCATCAGAAGATGATATGGGAGATGCGGTGAGCGACATATCCGGCTGATTCCTCGTTCCCCTACTGTTTACCCTGTAAAAACTTGGGTGTGGCCCCGGAAGATTGTAAGAGCATTTTGAGAGGGGGAGCCCCTCATGTAAACAATCATAGCTTTTATCCTTCTGTGTAAAATTGAGTACGCATCTTCACGAGCTTACGCATGCCAGGGCAAGGTTGTTGTTGCGGTTTACCTTAGCTTGGACGAGCCCAAAACAGGCCCGAGAGATTGCGGGTTTTTGAGGAGCTCCTGAGGAGTCCGTCGACACGCCCGAGGGGGCACATGAGAAGCAAGCGCTAGCCACGGCTTGGCACGTGCGTGGCTCATGTGCTTCATGCCCAGCCCGGCTCGTGATGGGCCCACGAGGGGGGAGCGACTGGCGCGAACTCCGAAATAAGGCAAGAACTAGACTTCAAGAAATAGATCGAACGAGAAAAGGCATCCCCCCCGTGCGCATCAACTAAAATTCAACTTCAACTTAAATCCAAATCCAGAAGGCAGGGTTACAGAAAAGAGATCCAAAGCAAATGGCCGCATCCGGCGCCTAGTCTAGTCTTCGACGTCTCCAGCACGGAGCTAAGTGCTGCCACTAGGCGTGGGAGGTAGCCCCCGAGGCCCGAGGGCGGCTCTCCTGAGGCTCCGGGGCATGTACAGCCCCACTCATTATTACGTGAGAGTGTAACGGGCGGCGATCTTCACAGGCGTGAGCCTTACTTCGTATCGCCTGATGAGGGCCCCGCCTTGCGCCACCCCCTACCACCGTTGGGAGGACAGAAACCAGGACGGCCCAACGAGGGCAGAGGGGACGCCCGCGGCGCCCTCGGCGACCACGGGTCCTCTGCCGGGGGAAAGGTCGCTGTCGCCACCCCGACAGAGGGCCTACCTCCGGGCGTTACCTTGCTCCGTGCGACATGGGGAGGGGCCTTGCTCCTGGCCCCTTCCATACAGCCCCCAACGGGTCTTTCCTGTCGGGGCATGCATTGCCTTGCCAGAACCATCGTTTGGCGCCATGACCTGCTTCATCTGTGACTCATGGTTAGCATAAGCTTGCCCCTGAGGGATTAATGGTACCCTGTATCTGTCGTCGACGGCACGGCCGGCGGGGCTCTCTGGCGGCTCTGGAAGGCTTCAGCTCCTAACACCTCCTCCTCCCATCCTGGCCCGAGGAACGAGCCGGGGTCGTCCTCCGGCGTGTACTCCTGATACATCATGCGGGGCACGTAGGCCTCCGAGGCCGCTGCCCCGAAGACCTCGCCGAAGTGCCCCATGCTCCGTGTTGCTCGGCCCGTCACGTTGTCCTGAGGATTGCGGGGCGGTGCTCCGATGAGGCCGTGTGCGAGGACACTCGTGCCCGCGCCCATCCGAGGTGGCTCGGATGCGAGGGGGCGCCCTCCGCCATGGACCGTGCTGATGTTGACGAAACCCCTGGGTGCACTTGGGGGTATGCGGGCGCGGCGAAGCCCGTCGTGGGATCCTACCGCTGCTTGGGGCGTGAGCTGGTAGTAGAAGGGCGGTGCTCCCGTGGCCGCCGCGTCCAGGGGCTCGGCGACGCGTTCCAATAGTGCATCTCGACTGCTCTCCATCAGCCGGCACCGCAGCAGCTCCCGAGCCACTGTGAGCGTGGCCCGCATGTTCACCTGCTCCCTCCTGGTGTGCGGTGTCGTTGCTGCGGCGTGGCTTGCGGTCCTTGCAGCAGCTCGCGTCTATCAGGGGGTAAGAGTAGAGGGTGAGTAGCCATGCCACCCACGCCCCGCGGTGTTTCGGTCGCACGCCACCTGAGACGCGGGGTTGAGGTCTTCCTGGGCGGGCGGCGCCGCCCGGGCGGGCCAGGCTGCCCATCGGTCGTCGTCAGCCCTCGGGTCACTGGACATCGGAACCGCGAAGCATCGGTGGATCGCCTGGTGGGGAAGAAGCTCCGACGCACCCCTACCTGGCGCGCCAAATGTCGGATCACGGGTTCTGGCAAAACCCTTAAGGTTCGAACACTGGGGTGTGCGCGAAGACCTCCCCCCCATCGATTCGCATACTAACTTAGCCTAGATCTCATGAACTAACTCGACAAACTCGCAACACAAAGGACACAAGATTTATACTGGTTCGGGCCACAGTTGTGGTGTAATACCCTACTCCAGTGTGGTGGTGGATTGCCTCTTGGGCTGAGGATGAATAGTACAAGCGGAAGAACAACCTCCTCAGGTTGAGGTGTTCTTGTGCTTGGTGCACTTGTGTGGCTGAGGATGATCTTCGATTCTTCTCTGCCTATGGTGGTGGCAAGTCCTATTTATAGAGGCACTGGTCCTCTCCCCAAATATTGAGCTGGAAGGGAGCCAACAACGGCCAATTTGAAAGGGGACAGTTAGTACAAGCTATCCTGACAAAAGGTGGTCTTCGCCTGCCAAAGGTTCTGGCGGTGACGCCGTCCTGGGCTCCATGGTGACCTCTGTCTTGCCGTCCTTCTCGTCTTGGTCTCGTTGCACCAATATGGAAACCTTTGCTTGATGCCTCGGTACCCCGCGCCTGCGCTTGCCCCCTTAGCACCAAAGAGGAAACAAGGATGCTGCGCGCGCTGGCGCCCGCCTGGTCTCGATCGTCATGGCTTACGTCACGGAAACCTCACGAGGTTTGCCCGACCTTGAACTCTCCGCCCCTCACGAGCTGGCATGGTGAGGCCGCTCCTGAGGAGGTCTTGTGTCGTCCGCCCCACGAGGCTCGGCTCCTCGCGAGGGTCTTGATTCCTTGTTGATGAAGATGGGCCGTATAGGCCTGCTAGCAATGCCATGCCGTGGGCTGCAGGCAGGCAAGTCTGGGGACCCCCGTTCCTAGAACACCGACAGACACCGGTGCAAAAGGCGCAGATGATGGGTGTGTCAGTGGTTGTACGACACACTCTCTCAAAAAATCTGGGAACATGTAATAGAACTCGAGCACATGGAGATTGCTCATTTTCGATGATTCCAGCCAGGCGTCAACGGCGGAGGGTCTGGATTGGAGGTAGCACACCGGAATGCAGAGACGGTGAACTGCGCCCCCATGGGCGGAGAGCATGGCTTCCGGAAGGGTCGTATCGTCAGTGCCAGATTTGCGAGGGCACCGAGTTCCGAAGTGCCTTTCGCGGGCGAGCTCCCAGGTAGGAGGCGCTACGGAGATTTTCTCGATATGAACTGTTTCTAGAGGCATAAAAAGACGGGCGTGTGGGTGTAACACCCACGTTGCGGCTATATCTCCCACGTGTCGGAGCACGACTTAGAGGCATAACCGCATAGTAGGCATGTCGCAAGAGGGGTAATCTTTACACATCCCATGTACTGAATATGAAAGGGATAAAGAGTTGGCTTACAATCGCCACTTCATACAATACATAAATATAGCATTACATCATCCAGAATACAATCAAGGTCCGACTACGGAACCAAATAAAGAAAGACAACCCCTAATGCAACAGATCCTCGATCGCCCCGACCGGGCTCCACTACTGATCAACTGGAAACGAAACAACACAACGAACAAGATCTTCATCGGGTTCCTCCTTGAGCTGGGTTGCGTCACCTGCACGGTTATCATCGGCACCTGCAACTGGTTTTGGAAGTAATCTGTGAGTCACAGGGACTCAGCAATCTCACACCCACGCGATCAAGACTATTTAAGCTCATGGGTAGGAATAGGTAGTGAGGTGGAGCTGCAGCAAGCACTAGCATATATGGTGGCTAACATACGCAAATGAGAGCGAGAAGAGGAGCAAAGCACGGTCGATAAACTATGATCAAGAAGTGATCCTAGAACTACTTACATTCAAGCATAACACGAGACCGTGTTCTCTTCTCGGACTCCGCCGAAAAGAGACCATCACGGCTATACACGCGGTTGATGTATTTTAATTAAGTTAAGTGTCAAGTTCTCTACAACCGGATATTAACAAATTCCCATCTACCCATAACCGCGGGCACGACTTTCGAAAGTTCAAAACCCTGCAGGGGTGTCCCAACTTAGCCCATCACAAGCTCTCACGGTTAACGAAGGATATTCCTTCTCCCAGGACGACCCGATCAGACTAGGAATCCCGGTTACAAGACATTTCGACAATGGTAAAACAAGACCAGCAAAGCCGCCCGATGCATTGACATCCTGATAGGAGCTACACATATCTCGTTCTCACGGCAACACCGGATGAGCGCTCCGTACAACTAAAACAGCCCTCAAGTTTCCCTGAGGTGGCACTGCAAGGGGCTCTAGTTCGGACCAACACTTAGACAAGCACTGGCCCGGGGGGTTAAAATAAAGATGACCCTTGAGTCTGCAGAACCCAAGGGAAGGTGATAGGTTGTTAGTGCAAATGTAAAACCAAGGTTGGGCCTTGCTGGAGGAGTTTTACTCAAGGAGAACTGTCAAGGGGTTCCCATTATAACCCAACCGCGTAAGGAACGCAAAATCAAGGAACATAACACTGGTATCACGGAAACTAGGGCGGAAAGAGTGGAACAAAACACCAGGCATAAGGCCGAGCCTTCCACCCTTTACCAAGTACATAGATGCATTAAGTAAATAAGAGATATTGTGATATCCCAACAAATATCCATGTTCCAACAAGGAACAAACTCCATCTTCACCTGCAACTAGCAACGCTATAAGAGGGGCTGAGCAAAGCGGTAACATAGCCAAATAATGGTTTGCTAGGACAAGGTGGGTTAGAGGCTTGACATGGAAATATGGGAGGCATGATATAGCAAGTGGTAGGTATCGCGGCATAGGCATAGCAATAGAGTGAGGAACTAGCAAGCAAAGATAGAAGTGATTTTGAGGGTATGGTCATCTTGCCTGCAAAGTTCTCCGAGTTGACGTAAGCTTGATCCTCGTAAACGTACTCAAAGTGTTCCTCAAACACGAACTCGTCTCCTGGCTCTACCCAAGGCAAGAACACAAGCAAAGGAAACCACAATCAACCACGGTGCAATGTGCAAGCAACATGATGCAAAAACATGGCATGATATGCGGGATGTGATATGCAATGCATATGCATGCTTCGGAGGGAAAAGATTGAACGAGGCCTCAACTTAGCAAACCAAGTGCGCCGCTGGAAAGATGAGTTTATTTCGGTCGAAATCGATATAAAGACCACCGGAATCGGATGCACTGTTTGCAAATCGCAAGCAAAACAAGAATGGCACAATTATGCGATTAACATCACGATGCCATCTAGAATGCAACAAGAAACTAAGCTACCGCACCCCAACATAGCAAAAAAGCACATGGCAGTAATCTACTCATTATGCTTGACAAAAGATGAACACTGAGCTACGGCTAAAACACACAAGAGCAGGTTCAAACAAGCATGGCAAAAGTGCAAAAGATAACAGCATCACAGACTTAGTGAAAATACTAACATGTGAGGAATTAACATCAGGAAGCAATGTTTAGAGCAAGATAACAACATGCTACAGGATCAGATCATAGCAATACAAGGCATGGTATGAATCTACTCAAAGCATATAACAAAAGTCCCTTACTGACCATAAGCAAAAAAGGATCAGAAGATATGATGGCACCCATGTAAACATAGCAAGTTTCATTAACATATTCAAACTTAGCAGAAAACTGGACATGGCAGAAACAGAATTATGAAGGCATGTTTGCGAGCTCGATGCACTCAACACAAGGCATTGCATGATAAACTAAGCATACTACCAGCAAGAAGACATGTTCAAGAAGTTAACCATGGCAAGAACAAACTCATAGCATGCATGGATCAACTACAACAACCTTGGCAAAATTGATTAACAAGTAAACAATCTGCCAGAAACATTTTATAGAAAAAGTAGAGCAAGATTAAGTCATGCTAGGACACTCCATAAATGCAAACAAGGACATTCATGGATAGAGCATAACCATATGCCCAAATCATCCTTACTGAACATACTCAAAAGAGGCATGGATCATTTTGTAGCAACATGAACACATGGCATAAAAATAACAGCAGAGCAAAGACTTGGTGAAATTCTAAGTCCCTGAAATCAGCAACATCACGAGAGCTACTTTGCATGCTTGTGCTAGTCACCACATTGATCACAAAAATACATGTCATACACCCATGTAAAGGTGGCATGGCATAGCCCAAAACACATGTAGAGCTCATGCTCATATGCAGCACACAATAATCATGGCAAAAATGACAAATGCACATAAACTGATAAGAAACAGGAACTAACATTATGAAGCACTCTTGCAACAGTCATTTGGGCATCAGTATGGACTTAAACAAGCATGGTGCAATGGAACAAAATGAAGAGGACATCATAACGAACATTTTGATATATTGCACGCGCAAAACGGAGCTACGGATGAGGAGCTATGACATGATGAATAGGGCCTGAAAACATGAGTCGAAAAAGGACTTCGTGGATTTTTACCTCGCGAAAAAGTCAACGGGACGAGATGAACCTGGGACAGTGGGATCCGGGTGCAGCGGGGCTGTTTGGTTCATCTCCCGGTGGATCTCATCCGCCCGGAGCAGATTCGGCCGGAATTGACTCCGGCGAGAAGAAAGGTGGCCGGCGGCGAGGAAGAATCGGCGGGGCCGACGGAGCTTGGGGCGGAGCACGGCGATGGCAGCGAGGCCCTGGCGAGGCGGTAGCGCCACGGGGAACGGCGGGCGCGGATCAGCGAAGAACGGAGTCCGACGAGGATTGGTGGCAGGCGGCGGCACCGGCGACTGATACAGGGTGGCGGCGGCGAAACCAAGGCAGCGGCGGAGATGGCGGCGCGGAGCGGTGACCGGGCGGCGGTGACGCGGGGCTCCGTCCGCGGGTGGCGGCCGCGGCCGGATGGGCCCCGCGGGCCCGATCCGGGCCCGGCGCGGTGGGAGGAGAGAGAGGGCGACGTGGCGGCGGCAGATTCATCGGGGACGGCGGCGCGGACATGTCCGGCGGCGCGAGAGGATCGGGGCTAGGGTTTGTACTGCGCGAAAAATCGGAGAAGATCACATATATATATATATATATAGGTAGAGGGAGCTAGGAGAGTCCAAAAGAGGTGCGGTTTTCGGCCACACGATCGTGATCGAACGACCGAGAGGATGGAGGGGGTTTGGATGGGTTATTGGGCCACTTTGGAGGGGTGTTGGGCTGCAACACACACGAGGCCTTTGCGGTTCCCCGGTTAATCATTGGAGTATCAAACGGACTCCAAATGGCACGAAACTTGACAGGCGGTCTACCGGACCAAGGCCGCTTGGCAAATCTCGGTCCAATCCAAGAAATTTAACACCCGCTCACGAAAGAGGCAAAAGGGGGCGCCGGAGGGCGTAGGAGTGCCGGATTGCAAAATGGACAACGGGGAAAATGCTCGGATGCATGAGACGAACACGTATGCAAATGAGATGCGCATGATGACATGATATGAAATGCATGACACACAAAAAAATGACAAGGAAACAACAGCGAATAACTGGAAGACACCTGTCGCAACGGTCTCGGGGCGTTACAACACTCCACCACTACGAGAGGATCTCGTCCCGAGATCTAGGATGGCACCGGAGAAAAACGGAAGAGGAAGAGAAAAGGTAAAACTAAGTTGCTTCTTTGACAAACGAGTGAAACCACGAACCTTGAGAGTTTAAACCATTTCGAGAAAAGAATACAACAGATTTAAACGAAATTGAAAACACTCCGTTATAAAAGAGGAACAAGGAAGAGCAAATTCGGGCAGCACTCCGGTTGAAAAGAATGATATGCAACTTGATAAGATGAAAAGAACTCGAGTAGAGGGCACAACACTCCGGTTAAAAGGATAAGCACGAAAAGAACACTATCCTGACAAAACAAGAAGATGGGTTGAAGAGAGCAACATCACAATGCCTCCGGAAGAAATGAGAGGACGGAATGGAATGAACGGAGGAGAAAACAATATCTTCTACCTTGAATGAGCCTGAAAGCATCTTTAGGAGAAGGGTCGAATGGAGTTGTTGGAAAAACCAACAACGAGAGGAAAAGCTTGATGTGGGATTATGGAAGACATCTTAAAATCTTGAGGTGAAATTCTGCCACTAACGGAGAACAATAGATTGGATTGATATGAGCAAGAAGATGAGAAACTTATTTCACCGGGAGGATAAATGAAGAACTTGGGTCATTTATGAGCACCATAAATAGCAACAATCCTTAGGGAAGGCTTTAGGTGAAACATGACACAAGATAACTCCAACAAAGAGATTGATGGATTTAAAATATCTCATTCTTGACAACATGAAAATCATGAAACACGAGCTCAAATTGTCCAGAATGACATAACACCAGCTCAAAAGATAAGTAGAACGAACTGCACTTTGGAATGCAAGATGAAGAATGCTTGAACTCCTAAAAAAAGACATATGTTGAGCACCATGTTTGTTTTCAGAGTAAATCTTGGTGGATCTTAAGTTCGAGAAAAATCTTGAGGGCAATTGGAGAATAAAAGGAATCCTTGACGAACCACCATGTAGAGCCTTCATGAAGAACTCCGGTAACAAAATGATGATAGAAGAAAGAGAAGTTGAAAAGGTGAAGCCTTGCAATGATTTAGATGAATCTCCGTGGTGATATAGTTATGAGAGCTTGGAACTCTTGGAAAAGAAAGATGAACAAATGAAAACGAGAATTTTGATGAACCTCCGGAATAAGGAATTAATCATTTGGGTGAATCAAGAATAAGAATTACATTATGCGTATCCTTCACCAATTTAAATTGATGACAAGCAACGGATTTGGCATACTAGTTATTCTCATTGAAAGGATTAAGATAGATATAGCGTAAACTTGAGAAGGTCTTCGACGATCCATCGGTAGGATGAAAGAACGAATGAATCTGTATGATAACGAAGGAGAAGAACTCTTGAATAAACCACCGTAAGAATTGTAAATGAACGGTTAAAATATGAAGACACACCGGGAAGGATTAGCAAATAAACAAAGATGCTTGAGAGAATTTAGATACATGAGAACCAAGAGATGACGAGCTGATTAGAGAACACTTGAACAATGCACCGGTAAGATTTGGAGAATGATAGCTGAAAGCTGAGAATGAATAAATTCTGAGATGATGGGCTCCAGATGATCAAACTGAAAGACTCTTGAATTGCTCCGGATGGTTGAAAACAATTCTCACAATCGAAAACAATTATGAGAGGATGGCATCAAGCTAGAACCACGCATCTCTGAGAGAACGGACCAAGATTTGAGAGAAACTCTTCTTCGGTCTTCAAAAATCCAAGAATGACGAGGAGAAACACCACCATGAATTGTTGAGATACTCCGGGATGACGAATAGAAAGGCTGAGCCAATGGTGAAAAGAATTTGAAAGATCTTGGAGAAACACATATGACTGATGATAATTCATTCTTATATCAAACTTCGAAAATAATTTGAGGATAGCTCCAGGAAAAATTAGAAGAGTCGGGTAAGATCCTGGGAAAAGACCTGTGGGTTAGGGCCCACTCAAAGATACACCGTCGAAAAGATTACTGAGGAGGAAATAATGCAACGGTTGATTTTAATGGTTTGAACAAGATATCCACCTCGAAATAACTTGAATGGAAAACGTGAATCTTCTGAGAGATCTTCAGCACTCCGGAACAATTGAATAGCGAGAAGTGGATGATTAAGAGGTGCACCGGCATGAGAAACATTTGAACCGAGGAAATGATATGATCGACAAAGCTTGAATTGAATCCACCGGAGAAGAAAAGAACGAAGAATGTTGAACTTGAAGCTACGTTAGTATCTTACTGAGAATCACCGGATAAGAACATTGAAAGAAATTAATGGAGAGACTTCACATGAATAAAATGGATACTTGATTAAGAAATCTGAATCCTTGAAGAAAAAGGGTGGGAGGGCGGGAAAACAAAGGCAACTTGAGGACAGATGAAATGAATACCATAGAGAATACTTAGAGTTGATCTTGCGGATGTTGAAATGACCGGATCATCTTGAAGAGAATTACACCGGTTGGAAAGAATGGACATGGCAAACTCAATTATCATGAAGGATTAGTATTCACATAGAAATATGAGAACACCAATTAGGAAAAGGTATGGAATCAACCTTTGACTTCGAAGCAACTCGAATACCACAAATCAAAACAAAACAAAGGATTGACTTGCAGAATAAGCCGGAACAAACATATGATAGAGATTTCGTCCGAAGTTTTCATGGTGGGGCCCACACGAGCTCGATCGTACAACACCATCATGTACAAGGCAGTGCACATGACATACGAAGCGTCCCTGAGTCAGCATAGCCAAGAACTCTTTAAGACACAATGAGACCACTGTAAAACCAACCGTGGATAGGCGGACCACTAGACGTCGAACCCCAATTTCATATCATACATTTGTTGGAAAGATATCCTAGGAGCTACTTGAATTCCCACTTATAAACTCCCGAAACTTTCCGGTTATGCAATCAGGTGTTGGGGATACATGGGAAGCATAATATCTCACCCAAAACTAGCAAATCCTACATCTAGCTGTATCCATCCTTCAACACATAACCAAGAAACCTTCGGAAATCATTCACCTCAACCTTAGAAAAGCATCCGTTATACGAGTTATGGCAATACTCTTGAACTCCCCCCCCAGTACTGGGTGGCGTCGAGGTTATCTCACCAACAACTGCATAAAGGAGATTTTCGATGTCAGCGAAACTCAGGTATTCCAGAACTGCAACGATAAAATTGCGACGACAACACCTCGGAGCTCAACTCCCCGGGACACTGCCACAACCCCTAAATGTCAGGAGGCACCAAGAACAATGTTCTCGTCATAAAACCATCGGAATGATTCCAAGATACCCGCGTGATCCTAAAAAAAATTCAGTGAAATTTGAGAAGAGAAGAGTCAAAACTCTACGTCAGGAGGCCTCACCAGAGCGACGAAGGGACTGAGGAGTAAAAAGAATCCTACTCTCCGATATATATAATCCTATAAGACTCAAAACTTTTTTCTAGACTCAACGACGCCAGCGATTTGATCAAGCAGGGGGCTCCTAAGTCGGGGAAGGCTCTGATTACCAACTTGTAACACCCACGATGCGGCTATATCTCCCACGTGTCGGAGCATGACTTAGAGGCATAACCGCATAGTAGCCATGTCGCAAGAGGGGTAATCTTTACACATCCCATGTACTGAATATGAAAGGGATAAAGAGTTGACTTACAATCGCCACTTCATACAATACATAAATATAGCATTACATCATCCAGAATACAATCAAGGTCCAACTACGAAACCAAATAAAGAAAGACAACCCCTAATGCAACAGATCCCCGATCGCCCCGACTGGGCTCCACTACTGATCAACTAGAAACGAAACAGCACAACGAACAAGATCTTCATCGAGCTCCTCCTTGAGCTGGATTGCGTCACCTGCACGGTTATCATCGGCACCTGCAACTGGTTTTGGAAGTAAGCTGTGAGTCACGGGGACTCAGCAATCTCACACCCTCGTGATCAAGACTATTTAAGCTCATGGGTAGGAAAAGGTAGTGAGGTGGAGCTGCAGCAAGCACTAGCATATATGGTGGCTAACATACGCAAATGAGAGCGAGAAGAGGAGCAAAGCATGGTCGATAAACTATGATCAAGAAGTGATCCTAGAACTACTTACGTTCAAGCATAACACGAGACCGTGTTCTCTTCTCGGACTCCGCCGAAAAGAGACCTTCACAGCTACACATGCGGCTGATGTATCTTAATTAAGTTAAGTGTCAAGTTCTCTACAATATATGTAGAGCTCCGCGGCATGGCATAGCAAAGACTTGGTGAAATTCTAAGTCCCTGAAATCAGCAACATCACGAGAGCTACTTTGCATGCTTGTGCTAGTCACCACATTGATCACAAAAATACATGTCATACACCCATGTAAAGGTGGCATGGCATAGCCCAAAACACATGTAGAGCTCATGCTCATATGCAGCACACAATAATCATGGCAAAAATGACAAATGCACATAAACTGATAAGAAACAGGAACTAACATTATGAAGCACTCTTGCAATAGTCATTTGGGCATCAGTATGGACTTAAACAAGCATGGTGCAATGGAACAAAATGAAGAGGACATCATAACAAACATTTTGATATATTGCACGCGCAAAACTGAGGTATAGATGAGGAGCTATGACATGATGAATAGGGCCTGAAAACATGAGCCGGAAAAGGACTTAGTGGATTTTCACCTCACGAAAAAGTCAACGTGACGAGATGAACCCGGGACGGAGGGATCCGGGCGCAGCAGGGCTGTTTGGTTCATCTCCTGGTGGATCTCATCACCCCGGAGCAGATCCGGCCGGAATTGACTCCGGCGAGAAGAAAGGTTGCCGGCGACGAGGAAGAAGCGGCGGGGCCGACGGAGCTTGGGGCGGAGCACAGCGACGGCATCGAGGCCCCGGCGAGGCGGCGGCGCCACGGGCAATGGCGTGCACGGATCGGCGAAGACCGGAGTCCGGCGAGGATCGGTGGCAGGGTGGCGGCGGCAAAACCGAGGCGGCGGCGGAGATGGCGGCGCGGAGCGGCGACTGGGCGGCGGTGACGCGGGGCTCCGTCCGCGGGTGGCGGCGGCAGCCGGATGGGCCCCGCGGGCCCGATCCGAGCCCGGCGGGCCTGGCGCGGTGGGAGGAGAGAGAGGGCGACGTGGCAGCGGTGGATTTGTCAGGGACGGTGGCGCGGACATGTCCGGCGGCGCGAGAGGAGCGGGGCTAGGGTTTGTACTGCGTGAAAAATCGGAGATCACATATATATAGGTAGAGGGAGCTAGGAGAGTCCAAACGAGGTGCGGTTTTCGGCCACGCGATCGTGATCGAACGGCCGAGAGGATGGAGGGGGTTTGGATGGGTTATTGGGCCACTTTGGAGGGGCGTTGTGCTGCAACACACACAAGGCCTTTGCGGTTCCCCGGTTAAACTTGACACGGAACTTGACAGGTGGTCTACCGGTGGTAAACCAAGGCCGCTTGGTAAATATTGGTCCAATCTTAGAAATTTAACACCCGCTCACGAAAGAGGCAAAAGGGGGTGCCAGAGGACGTAGGAGTGCCGGATTGCAAAACGGACAACGGGGAAAATGCTCGGATGCATGAGATGAACACGTATGCAAATGAGATGTGCATGATGACATTATATGAAATGCATGACACGAAAACAAATGACAAGGAAACAACAACGAATAACTGGAAGACACCTGGCGTAACGGTCTCGAGGCGTTACAATGGGATCTCACGGCAGTCGAGATTCAGAGGAGCGGTGGGCCATAAAGGACGCCACCGACGAGCGAGGATTCGAGTACGGATGCTATTCAGGATGGGGAGATGAGAGACGATCTCACCTAGGATGACGTCCGGGAGATCGCTGATGCGGTCTGGACGAGTTTTTTTGTCGTGCTCCTCAGATCCGATGGGTGGAACCTCACCGGTCCCCGCCAGTACTGCCAAATACCCAGAGGAATGCGTCGTCGGTGGCACGAGCCTTGCCCTCTTGGTACTAGAAGCATCGGACTCCATCTAGGAGCGACGGGTGCGGTGGATCTGGAAAGGCAGTTTGGAGGACGGGGGTGTTGCAACAACACCGTTTATAAAAAATTTAGTATTTTTTAACTGATGTCGTTGCGAGAACAGTGACATCGGACAGTGGCAACAAGTCGGACTCGATGCATCCACTTGATTCACTGTAACGCCCTCGATGCGGCTATATCTCCCACGTGTCGAAGCATGACTTAGAGGCATAACCGCATTGAGGGCGTTACAAGTTGGTAATCAGAGCCTTCCCCGACTTAGGAGCCCCCTACTTGATCGAACCATTGGCGTTGTTGAGTCTAGAAAAATGTTTTGAGTCTTATAGGATTATATATATCAGAGAGTAGGACTTCTTTTTACTCCTCGGTCCCTTTGTCGCTCTGGTGAGGCATCCTGACGTAGAGTTTTGACTCTTCTCTTCTCAAATTTCACTAATTTTTCTAGGATCACGCGGGTATCTTGGAATCGTTCCGATGGTTTTGTGACGAGAACATTGTTCTTGGTGCCTCCTGACATTTAGGGGTTGTGGTAGTGTCCCGGGGAATTGAGCTCCGAGGTGTTGTCGTCACAATTTTATCGTTGCAATTCTGGAATACCTGAGTTTCGCTGACATCGAAAATCTCTTTTATGCAGTTGTTGGTGAGATAACCTCGACGCCACCCAGTACTGGGGCGGGAGTTCAGGAGTATTGCCATAACTCGTATAACGGATGCTTTTCGAAGGTTGAGGTAAATGATTTCCGAAGGTTTCTTGGTTATGTGTTGAAGGATGGATACAACTGGATGTAGGATTTGCTAGTTTTGGGTGAGATATTATGCTTCCCCTGTATCCCCAACACCTGATTGCATAACCAGAAAGTTTTGGGAGTTTATAAGTGGGAATTCAAGTAGCTCTTAGGATATCTTTCCGATAGATGTATGATATGAAATTGGGGTTTGACGTCTAGTGGTCCGCCTATCCACGGTTGGTTTTACAGTGGTCTCGTTGTGTCTTAAAGAGTCCTTGGCTATGCTGACTCGGGGACGCTTCGTATGTCATGTGCACTGCCTTGTACATGATGGTGTTGTACGATCGAGCCTGTGTAGGCCCCACCACGAAAACTTCGGACGAAATCTCTATCATATGTTTGTTCCGGCTTATTCTGCAAGCCAATCCTCTGTTTTTGTTTTCAGTTGTGGTATTCAAGTTGCTTCGAAGTCAAATGTTGATTCCATACCTTTCCCAAGCAGTGTTCTCATATATCTATGTAGATGCTAATCTTTCTTGTTTATCGAGAATGTCATGTAAATCCTTTTTCAACCGGCGTGTTTCTCTTCAAGTGGATCCGATCATTTCAACATCCGCAAGATCATTTATCACTTCTTCTCAACGGTGTTTTGCTTCATACGTCCCAAGTTTCCTTTGTTTTTCCCGCCCTCCCACCCTTTTTCTTGAAGGACTCAGATTTCTTAATCGAGTATCCATCTTATGGATGTGAAGTCTCTCCATTCTTTTCCGTCAATGTTCTTATCTGGTGATTCTCATGAAGATCCTAACGGAGCTTCAAGTTCGTCATTCTTCATTCTTTTCTTCTCCGGTGGATTCAATTCAAGCTTTGTCGATCATATCTGTCCTCGCTTCAAATGTTTTCTCATGCCGGTGCACCTCATAATCATCCACTTCTTGCTATTTAATTGTTCCGGAGTGCTGAAGATATCTCAGAAGATTCGTTTCCATTCTCAATCCGTTCAATCTATTTCGAGGATGTTATCTCATTCAAGACATGTAATTCAACCGGTGCAATCTTTATTTTAAATCATTTCAACGGTGTTTCTTTTGAGTGGGCCCTAACCCACAGGTCTTTTCCCAGGATCTTATCTAACTCTTCTTATTTTCCCGGAGCTTATCAAATTCTTTTCCAAGTTTGACGTAAGAATGATTTATCATCAGTCAAGTGTCTTTCTCCAAGATCGGTCAAATTCTTTCTATCGTTTGGTTCAACCTTCCTAATTTTCACCCTGGAGTATCTCAACAATTCATGGTGGTGTTTCTCGTCGTCATTCTCAGATTTTGAAGACAGAAGAAGATTTTCCCTCCAAATCATATCCGTTTTCTCAAAGATTCATTGTTCTAGCTTGTTGTCACCCTCTCATTATTGTTTTGATTGTTGGAATTCTTTTCACCCATCCGAAGCAATTCAAGAGTCTTCTGAGTTTGATTATCCGGAGTCCATCAATTCAGGTTTATTCTTTCTCAGCTTTCAGTTATCATTCTCCAATCTTACCGCTGCATCATTCAAGTTTTCTCTAATCAGCCCATGATCTTTTCGTTCACTTGTATCAAAGTCCCCTCAAGCATCTTCATTCATTTGCTAATTCTTACCGGTGATTCATCCCTTTACTTCATTCGTTTTCAATTCTTACGGTGGTTCGTTCAAGAGTTCTTGTCACTCGTTATCATATCAATTTATTCGTTGTTTCAATCCTTCCGGTGGATCATTGAAGACCGTCTTAAGTTTGCTCCATATCTATCTTAATCCTTTCTACGAGAATAAGTAGTAGGACAAATCCATTGCTTGTCATCAATCTAAATTGGTGAAGGATAAGCATAACGCAATCCTTATTCTTGTTTCATCCAAGTGATTAATTCCTTATACCGGAGGTTCATCAAAAATCTTGATCTCAATTATTCATCTTTCCTTTCCCGGAGTTCCAAGATCTCTAAATTATATCGTCATGAAGATCCATCTAAATCATTGCAAGGCTTCACCTTTTGTTTTCAACTTCTCTTTCTTTTTATCATCCTTTTATTACCGGAGTTCTCACGAAGGCTCTACATGATGGTTCACCAAGGATTTAATTCCTTCTCGAAGTACTCATCAAGACTATTTTCAGAGAAGCTCAAGTTTTCTTCATCTTGCAATCCGGAGTGCAATTCTTTCTAACTTATCTTTTGAGATGGTGTTATGTCACTCTTGACAATTTCCCTTCGTGTTTCACGATTCACAAGTTGTCCGGAATGACATATGTTAAACCCATCTTTTTCATTTCGTTCATGAGATCCTTTGCAATCCATCTATCTCTTCATTGGAGTTATCTTGGGTCATATTTCACCTAAAGCCTTCCATTGGGAATGTTGCTCTTTGTGGTGATTACCTATGATCCAAGTTTTATCCTTATCACCTCGGTGGAAGAAGCTTTCTATTCTTTTCTAGCTCTCAATCAAATCTATTGTGTCTGTTAGTGGCGGAATTTCACCTCATAGTTTTGAGATGTTCTCCATAAGCCCACTACAAGCTTACTCTTTTCGTTGTTGGTTTTCCAAAAACTACGTTCGACCCTTCTCCTAAAGATGCTTTCAAGCTCATTTGGGGTAGAAGATATTGTTACTCCTCCGTTCATTCCATTCCATCCTCTCATTTCTTCCGGAGGCATTGTGGTGTTGCTCTCTGCAAACCTTCTTCTTGTTCTTGTGAGGATCTTGTTTTTTTCGTGCTTATCCATTTAACCAGAATGTTGTGCCCTCTGCTCTAGTTATTTTATCTTATCAAGTTTGTATCACTTCTCAACCGGAGTCCTGCCCGAAATTGTTCTTTCTTGTTCCTCTTTCCTAACGGAGTGTTTTCAACTTTGTTCTTCTCCGTTGCATTCTTGCTTTCAATTTGTTCAACATCTCAAGGTTCATTGTTTTCACTCGTTTGTCAAAGAAGCAACTTAGTTTTACCTCTTCTCTTTCTCTTCCGTTTTCCCTCCGGTGCCATCCTAGATCTCGGGTCGAGATCCTCTCGTAGTGGTGGAGTGTTGTAACGCCCCGAGACTGATGCTCGAGAAGACTTCCATATGTTCCGGGTTTCGCCGTGTGTTTCATTTGTGCCTGCCCTTTTATTTTTTGCATTGCATCATGTCATCATGCCATCATCTCATAATCTTTTGCAACTCAACTAAATAAATGGCATGGATCTTTGATCCATTTAAACCGAGGGAATTCACATGGTGATTCTCTTTACAACATATCCTCTCGATATTTAGAGAGCTATAGTAATTATTCCATTTATTTGGAATTAATCATAACACACTTGCAAATATCCCATGCCTTTGTTATCTCAATTCTTGGTCTCCAAACTTTGCCCATAAATTCTTTCATCATTTTCCGGAGCTCCACCAAAAATCCGAACATTTTTGGACCTTCCTATTCAAACCATTTGATTTTAAATCAAATGAGTTTGAATTTAAAACTTTCAAAAATGCCCACTCCATTTTTCTTGGAACATGCGCATTTTTGCGAGTCCGGGAAATTTATTCCCATGCCCTAATTCTTCCTCTAACCTTCTCTTCTCTCTTTTCCTTTCTCCTATTTTTTGTCTCTGTTTTTGTTAAGAGTAGAATTAAGAAGGAGAGAGGAGCCCAGCCAGGCCTCTGGCCACTTGGGCCTCCTAGCAGAAGCCCGCCTAAGGTCCAGCTGCCGGCCTCTCTAGGGCTGCCTCTCCCTCTCTACTGGGCCGGCCCAAGGCCAAAGCCCACCTATTTCTAACCTAACCCTCTCCCTGGCCCGATCCCCATCTCTCTCGTCTCCCTGCTCGCGCCGCTAGAGACCAGCGTCGCCCGATCCCATCTCCCTCTCCCTCGTTCTCCCTGTGCCGCCACGCACACGCATCGTACCAGGGATCCTGATCCCATCTCCTCCCCGCACGTGCTGCTCTTCCCTCCAGCGCCGCAGCCTACCTCTCCTCGATCCCCATCTCCCTCATCTCCACCCCGCCGCCAGAGAGCCTCGGCTCGTCCCCATCTTCCTCTCGATCCCGTTCGTCCCCATCTTTCTCCCGCTCTCCCTCTCTATGCCCGACCTCCTCCTCCGTCAGCCCCGCGCCCGGGTCTCCTTCTCCACGTTCGTCCTTCTCGCTGGGAGCCCCGGTGGATCCCCCTCGCCCTCGCTGTTTGGCACCAGCACCGCCCTGCCGCTTCGGCCCCACGGCCACCTCTCCCTCCTCCCACAAGACCATGGCCAGGCCACCTCGGCCAGTCGCCTGCCGACGCCCTCCGCCAACCAGGAAGCAACATGGCTGCCCGTCCATGGAGATGAGTTGCACCGCCTTGGTCACCTTGTGCTCTGCTCCACGCGCCCGTCCTGGAGCGCCCTGGCCTCGGTTCCGGTGGGTTCCTGTGCGCCCTCTCCCGACCAAGTCCCCGTCGCCAAGTTCACGGTCACCGCCCGTCACCGCCGCACGCATGCACCCCTACTTTGCTCCTACAGACACGTAGCCGCCCATTAGCTCCTGCGATGCCTGCTGCCGCCGCTGTTTTTCCTCGGTCAAAGGAACAAACACCTCCACCGGAGACTGCCAAGACAGTCCAGGATTCGCCAAGTACCACGCCGTCGGTGTCCCTCCAAGTGTGATGTTGGAACGTGCATGACTATGAGGATTCGCCAAGTACCACGACGCCCCCCGAAGAGTTCGGGTTCGACAAGTTCGATGACGCTATTGTACAACCACGTTACCGAGACCGGCAAGACCGACGGAACGAAACCGCCAAGTACCTCTATGAACGGATGCGTCAAGGCCGCCTCGGAGATCGCCAAGTGCACCACCGACAAGACCTTGGATGTCCGAATGAGTACCGAACGAAACGCCAAGTACCACTATCGCCGAGTACGACTACTTCCACGATGATACGAGAACAACTACCGTCGACCCTTGAAGCCACCGTGGACGTCAAGTCCCTCGTCGTGATCCCAAACATCTACGGAAAATTGTGCAACTAAGAACGTGAACGACTACCGCCGCCAAGATCACGAGTACCTCTACCGTCGTCATGTACCCCTACTTCTACTACGAACATCCCGAGAACGTCTACTTCCTCTACTTGGCACCGAACGAGAACCGTCCCGTTTGCACACTTCGAAGGTATAACCCCGAGACGATCGTCCAAGAATGATTGCTTGTGTTGTATGAAATGCTCGCGTTTGCACCGTGCCCGACATGTGTCTTGCATGTTCCCCGTTGCCATACCGTCGTCTCATGGGACACCCGGTAACTGGGATCACCCCATCATCTCTAACTCGTTACACACATCCGCACACTTGTTCTTTTCACCGGCATATCTATCAAGTTACCGGAACCGATATGTTGTCATGGCATCATTTTCGGATTCGTTGCCGTGGCACCCCTTCCGTTTCTGCCATGATGACAAATGCTTCATATCATGCTCATTGCAACATTTTCATAAAATTGCATAAGCTTGCATATGCCATCCGCATCATGATAACAACATCTAAAATGTTTAAAATTGTTGTTGCATTAAATTGCTAATGCATATGGGGATTTACCGGATTTGTTGTTTGTTATATCCGGCCCCATTTAAATTGTTTAAATGGTATAGTTCTGTTATGCTTCATCTCTTGCCATGTTTAACAACATTTAATATTGTTGGGTACCTAAACTGGAGAGAACTAAATAATTGATGTGGTGTTTCGTCAATACGCAACTTGTTGCATATTGAGCTCCACTTAATTTGTAGTATTGTTTGTGCACTTTGCCATGCCATGCATATTTAAACCGGACATGCATCATACTTGGTTGTGCATCATGCCATGGTTATGTGATGGTTGTTTACTATGTTGTTTGCTTCTTTCCGGTGTTGCTTCTTCGGGTTAGTTCCGATACCGTCACGTTTGTGAGGATTCGTTCAACTTCATCCGTTTGTCTTCTTCATCGACTCGTTCTTCTTCCTTGCGGGATTTCAGGCAAGATGACCATACCCTCGAAATCACTTCTATCTTTGCTTGCTAGTTGCTCACTGTATCGCTATGCCTATGCCGTGATACCTACCACTTGCTTTATCATGCCTCCCTTATTGCCATGTCAAGCCTCTAACCCACCTTGTCCTAGCAAACCATTGTTTGGCTATCTTACCGCTTTGCTCAGCCCCTCTTATAGCGTTGTTAGTTGCAGGTGAAGATTGGAGCTTGTTCCATGTTTGGAATATGGATATTTTGTTGGGATATCACAATATCTCTTATTTAATTAATGCATCTATATACTTGGTAAAGGGTGGAAGGCTCGGCCTTATGCCTGGTGTTTTGTTCCACTCTTGCCGCCCTAGTTTCCGTCATATCGGTGTTATGTTCCCAGATTTTGCGTTCTTTACACGGTTGGGTTATAATGGGAACCCCTTGACAGTTCGCCTTGAATAAAACTCCTCCAGCAATGCCCAACCTTGGTTTTGCCATTTGCCACCTAGCCCTTTTCTTTCCCTTGGGTTCTACAGACTCAAGGGTCATCTTTATTTAACCCCCCCAGGCCAGTGCTCCTCTGAGCGTTGGTCCAAACTAGAGCCCTGTGCAGCGCCCCCTCGGGGAAACTCGAGGTTTGGTTTTAGTTGTATGGAGCGCTCATCTGAGTGTGCCCTGAGAACAAGATATGTGCAGCTCCTATCGGGATTTGTCGGCACATTCGGGCGGTGTTGTTGGACTTGTTTTACCATTGTCGAGGATGTCTTGTAACCGGGATGCCGAGCCTGATCGGATTGTCTTGGGAGAAGGAATATCCTTCGTTGACCGTGAGAGATTGTGATGGGCTAAGTTGGGACACCCCTGCAGCATTTTGAACTTTCAAAAGCCGTGCTCGTGGTTATGGGCAGATGGGAATTTGTTAATGTCCGGTTGTAGAAAAGCTGAAACTTATCTTAATTAAAATGCATCAACCGCGTGTGTAACCATGATGGTCTCTTCTCGGTAGGGTCCGGGAAGTGAACATGGTGTTGGAGTTATGCTTGATGTAGGTTGCTCTAGGATCACTTCTTGATCATAGATTCTCGACCGTGCTTTTGCCTTCTCTTCTCGCTCTCTTTTGCGTATAGGTTAGCCACTATAAATGCTAGTCGCTTGCTGCAGCTCCACCTCATACCTTTTACCTACCCATAAGCTTAAATAGTCTTGATCGCGAGGTTGTGAGATTGCTGAGTCCCCATGACTCACAGATACTTCCAAAACCAGCTTGCAGGTGCCGATGATGCCGAGCAGGTGACATAACCGAACTCAAGGAGGAGCTCGATGAAGATCGTGTTCGTTATGTTGTTTCATTTCCAGTTGATCAGTAGTGGAGCCCAGTTGGGACGATCGGGGATCTGTGTAGCATTTGGGGTAGTCTTCTTTATTTTGGTTCTGTAGTCGGACCTTGTGTGTATCTGGTTGATGTAAGGCTTTATTCATGTATTTGTGTGACGTGGCGAGTGTAAGCCAACTATGTATCTCTTTCCCTTTATGTATTACCACTAGTAGAAAAAGGGTCTAATGTGAGACACATTAGTGTGGGTTTGAAGTTGGCCTGGCACTAAAGGCACCATATGCATTAGTATCGGTTCGTGTAGAGCCTTTAGTACCGGTTCGTGCCATGAACCGGTACTAAAGGGGTAGTGGCAGGCCGGCGTCAGGCCGGGTCCCCACGAGCCCCTTTAGTACCGGTTTGTGACACAAACCGGTACTGAAGGTCTAACCTATAGTACCGGTTCGTGCCACGAACCCATACTAAAGGGGCCAATTTTCAAACTCTACCCCCCCCGTGTATCGCCATTTTAGTTTTGAAAAAATCAAAAGAAAATGATAAAAACTTCAAAAAATAAAATCCTTTGAGAGGTCGTTATATTACTACATCTACTAGTTAGGAAATTTTGAAAACTTAAATTTGGACATGTTTTGCAAAAAGTGTAGGGAAAATGTAAAACGGCTATAACTTTTGCATACGATGTCGGAAAAAAACGTATAATATATCAAAAAATTCAGCATGAAAATCCGCATCCGATGGAGATTGCCTACGGCCTGTTTGCAATTTTTTAGAATCCTCAGATTCCAAAAGGAAAAAAAGATATGGTCAAATTTCAGTTTTTTTAAAAAAATTGGTTAAATCTGGTCAAACTACTTATTCAAGAAGTATTAATGTTACTACATAATTATTCAAGAATATTAGTGTTACTAAATAATGATTTCAATTTTTTGAATTTTGGTCAAATCTGGTCAAACTATGGTCAAACTGTGGTCAAACTATGGTCAAACTTTTTCAAGAAATATTAGTGTTACTAAATAATTACTGTTTTTTAGAATAATAGTTTCAAACTCAAACGGTGAAACGTGTGACCTAATGCTCAAGCTAAACTGCTGAGGGTTAATAGGATTGACAGCTTACATTTGTCAGGAAAACAACAAGTGCAGACTTGGAATGTAGGGGGAATAGAACTTCGAAGTTAAGCGTGCTCAGGCTGGGGGAGTGAGAGGATGGGTGACCGGCCGGGAAGTTAGGCGATTTGGAATGAGTTATCCACACTTGAGCAGTTAAGAGAGGTGATTAGAGACTAAATCATCAAATAATTCAGAAAAATTAAAAATCGAAAAAAAATCAAAAAAATTTCCAAAATTTTCAACAAAAAATTCAAAACAAAAACCTTTAGTACCTGTTGGTAACACCAACCGGTACTAAATGTCCCCCATACCAGGGCGCGAGCTCACGCCAGGCACTCCGTTTTCTACTAGTGTACATGGGTTGTTGTGAAGATTACCTCACTTGCGACATTGCTTTCAATGCGGTTATGCCTCTAAGTCATGCTTCGACACGTGGGAGATATAGCCGCATCGAGGGCGTTACATTCACGCACATGCCTCTCCGAGCAGCATGTCACTACAAACATACTGAACACGGACGAACGATCGCAGCTCTTCTTTTTGACATGGGACGCACGACCACAAGTCTTCTTCCTAATATGGGACCATGCCTCCGCTTGCTCGACCAACGTGCCTATCCGAGTACACAACTCAGCTGAAATAATGACAACTGGGAGGCACGACCGTCTCCTCTTATACTGGACTAAGTCAGCTAAGTTAATGAAAGCACAGGTTGTGCCTCTCTTACTAGACTAAGTCAGCTAAGTTAATCAAAGCACAGGGGCATGACCATGAGTCTTCTTAACACAGGACTGAACCTGCACTAGGTTCAAGTGCCTCTCTGAGCAAACATGTCGAAGGAAACATATCAAACTGAGAGACACACCCACAACAACAACAACAACAACAACAACTAGAACAACAAAAACAGCGACGACAACCACGTTTAGGATTGCATCTACTTTCAGTACCATAGTCTGAATAAGAATTTGAACTGATAAGTTCTATTAGGTATGTACTATGAGGATTTCAACTGCACTCTTAGTTTGAAATAACACACGTACGATACTTAACTTAATACCATAGTAGTTAAAATTTATATGGTGTAAAGCCATCCCTCCATCACCATACACATCTCGCGTCATGCCGTTTTTTGTAAAGACCGGTGATCACAAGTGAGAGTGAGTCCTCCCCGCGCATAGTGTGCCACTAGATACTGATGAGTACAACGCAATCAACTGTCAGCCTGGCTGCATCTGCAAAAGCAGAAATCCTGGTGATCGGCATCCTTCCATCTTTGTGTATACAGCCCTTACAAACCGGTTTTAAAGCTCCGTTTTCTACTAGTGTACATGGGTTGTTGTGAAGATTACCTCACTTGCGACATTGCTTTCAATGCGGTTATGCCTCTAAGTCATGCTTCGACACGTGGGAGATATAGCCGCATCGAGGGCGTTACATTCACGCACATGCCTCTCCGAGCAGCATGTCACTACAAACATACTGAACACGGACGAACGATCGCAGCTCTTCTTTTTGACATGGGACGCACGACCACAAGTCTTCTTCCTAATATGGGACCATGCCTCCGCTTGCTCGACCAACGTGCCTATCCGAGTACACAACTCAGCTGAAATAATGACAACTGGGAGGCACGACCGTCTCCTCTTATACTGGACTAAGTCAACTAAGTTAATGAAAGCACAGGTTGTGCCTCTCTTACTAGACTAAGTCAGCTAAGTTAATCAAAGCACAGGGGCATGACCATGAGTCTTCTTAACACAGGACTGAACCTGCACTAGGTTCAAGTGCCCTCTCTGAGCAAACATGTCGAAGGAAACATATCAAACTGAGAGACACACCCACAACAACAACAACAACAACAACAACTAGAACAACAAAAACAGCGACGACAACCACGTTTAGGATTGCATCTACTTTCAGTACCATAGTCTGAATAAGAATTTGAACTGATAAGTTCTATTAGGTATGTACTATGAGGATTTCAACTGCACTCTTAGTTTGAAATAACACACGTACGATACTTAACTTAATACCATAGTAGTTAAAATTTATATGGTGTAAAGCCATCCCTCCATCACCATACACATCTCGCGTCATGCCGTTTTTTGTAAAGACCGGTGATCACAAGTGAGAGTGAGTCCTCCCCGCGCATAGTGTGCCACTAGATACTGATGAGTACAACGCAATCAACTGTCAGCCTGGCTGCATCTGCAAAAGCAGAAATCCTGGTGATCGGCATCCTTCCATCTTTGTGTATACAGTAGGTGCCAGACAAATCAAGGCTGCTAAAAATTTGAACAAGCCTGATGCTGCCCTTGAGAGGCAAATATCCAAGCTTCATCCTAAGATCATTGGTAACAATAGCTGGGATTTTCTGTACAATAACAAATTATTCTGGCATTAGATTAGGAAGACACGCATGTTGACTGTGGTTTAGAGAAAGAAACAACGATGTACCAAACGGTCTGTGTGAACGTTGGTGAAACATATACAGTGCATAAAGGTAATGGCAGGGATGTGTTTAGCATTTAGGACTAGTTTAATCATGCAAGCCATGTCGATATAGGAAAGTTTTATGCCCCGGGTGTAGACGGTCTCGTCTATGTAGCTCCTTTCCGATAAACTGAGGCCTTCAAGGGCTAAATAAATACAACCATGTATTAGCCACTATATGTGAAGCAATGAATAGAGCAGTTAAAACTAAAATAAATGAATGATGGGTTTTAAAAGGGAAATTGCAGTTTTAAACTACATTGTGGGTACAAAGAAAGATTTAATACATTATATCACAGAGATTAAGCACATAAATATCAACGGCTTGCCACAGTAAAATTAGGATTGATAAATGTTAAACCAGAACAAATATTGATAAGTGATCAGAACATACCAACGGATGGTTTGGGAAATGCTTTGTCACCTCCTCGAGATTCACTCAACATCAAGTCAATGGGAAAAAAGAAATCTTCTGCTTGCAAATCTGATTTTATAATATCACCGTAAAACAGATCATAGTCACGTATCAAGTTTTCCCATCCAGGTTCATGAAACTTAGACATGTGGTTGCCATCTGTAAACTTAATCTTGTAAGACAATTCCTCAGTAGTGCCGAACACAAGGTCAAAATCTTCGTCTTCAAAACCATCCTCGAAAGCTTCATCTTTCCATAAAGAGATCAAAGAAAGGACATGGTTCCGGTAGTAGCATGGGACATACTGCATAAAAGTAAAATTAAGACAAAGGTATATAAATGTTTTACTGATTTTCAGAAAAATGCATGAAAGTGTTTTTTTCCTTGAAATTTCTTGGCTTTCAGGCACGGACACAAGCACCATCTATGACATTTAATTAAACCTATACAAAACAATTGAGTTTCTAATTACATCGAGGCCTATAAAATAAAAACAAGCATGCGCAATATAGTTCATTCCGAAGGAATACGTGTGGTTGCTGACTGCGGAATAAAGATAACTGAAACGAATACAGTGACGAAGGTTTTTTACTGGCCACATGATTGGTAGTAAAACTTACCAGGCATGACTCATAACAACGAGGCAAAGACACAATCAAGAAAGATTGGGCAACATCAGATTCAACACCGGGATAGTTGAGGTTCCTGCAAACACCACACGCCATGTTTGTCTGCGAGATGTAACAATATATAAGACTCGGGTTCATTAATTATTAAAGAAAAATTTATTTCAACACTCCGCTAATGGTACAAAGAATTAAAGGACTTTAAAGGCGCTGATACACGCTTGTTTCGATAAGTAAGATAGAGTGGAGCCAATGCTGATATGGTGATATCCCTTGATGTCAGTGTCTCTGTAAAAAAATGAAAAAACACGCACAGACCTGCTCAAATCTACAAGCTTGTAGCGAACTAGCTGGAAAAAAAATCAACTATTGTCCTCCAAGGTTATTCCCCTATAGAACCTCTTGAAAGGGGTGAGATATTAACACAAAAACTAAAATTAAAAGGGTAACATACAACAAGAATCAAACTAACAAAACACAGTGCGCAACGAGTAAGTATTAAGCAGAGGGGAAAATTTTACTGTATTTCAGAGCAAGTGGGCGAATCGTAGATCCATCTGTGTGGACTATAGAGTGAGGAAGACGAAGCAAGAAAGACAGAAGGAACCAGACAAGAAGGGGAGCGGAAGAGCAAGTGACTCGGGAGAGAAGACACACAAAACGATGTATTTATGGAGTAATTATGGAGAGGGAAGTAATTTTGTGTACTCGCTCGCTGAGGGAGTCCTGGATTAGGGGGTCTCCGGATAGCCGGACTATATCCGTTGGCCGGACTGTTGGACTATGAAGATACAAGATTGAAGACTTCGTCTCGTGTCCGGATGGGACTCTACTTGGCGTGGAAGGCAAGCTAGGCAATACGGATATGGATCTCTCCTCCTTTGTAACCGACCTTGTGTAACCCTAACCCTCTCAGGTGTCTATATAAACCAGAGGGTTTTAGTCCGTAGGACATAACAAAAAACATACAATCATACCATAGGCTAGCTTCTAGGGTTTAGCCTCTCTGATCTCGTGGTAGATCTACTCTTGTACTACCCATATCATCAATATTAATCAAGCAGGACGTAGGGTTTTACCTCCATCAAGAGGGCCCGAACCTGGGTAAAACATCGTGTTCCCTGCCTCCTGTTACCATCTGCCTTAGACGCACAGTTCGGGACCCCCTACCCGAGATCCGCCAATTTTGACACCGACATTGGTGCTTTCATTGAGAGTTCCTCTGTGTCGTTGCTGTTAGGCTTGATGGCTCCTACTATCATCGATAGCGATGCAGTCCAGGGTGAGACTTTTGTCCCCGGACAGATCTTTGTGTTCGGTGGCTTCGCACTGCAGGCCAACTCGCTTGGCCATCTGGAGCAGATCAAAAGTTACGCCCCTGGCCACTAGGTCAGGTTTGGAAGCTTAAAATACACGGCCGGTATCCGCGGAGACTTGATATTCGACGGATTCGAGCCTCTGCCTTGTGCGTCATGCGGTCACGATGAGTACGATTTAGCTCTGCCATCGGACAATGTTCAAGAAATCACACCGGCAGCAGCTCCGACCCTTAATTCAGAGCCAGTTGCGCCTCCCATGGACGGGTGGATAGACCCCGCCACAGAGGCCGCATCCCCAACGGCGATCGAGCCAAATATCAATCTTACCCTTCATGAGAGTCGTGTTGTTGAACTGCCGGATACTTCTCCGGCCACGGACTCCGAACCGCCTGCGCCCGTTCCTATCGAATCCGGTTGGGCACCGATCATGGAGTTTACCTTCGCGGATATCTTTCAGCACTCGCCCTTCGGCGACATACTGAATTCATTAAAGTCTCTCTCCTTATCAGGAGAGTCCTGGCCGAAATATGTCCGGCCGGATTCGGATGCGGATGATGAAGAAATTCGCCGCCCACCCACCACCCATTTAGTAGCCACTGTCGATGACTTAACCGACATGCTTGACTCCGACTCCGAAGACATCCACGGTATGGACGACGATGCAGGAGACGAGCAGGAACCACTGCCCACAGGGCACTGGACGCCCACTTCATCACATGACGTATACATGGTGGACACGCCAAAAGAAGACGACGACGAGGAACGGAAGGACGCAACGAAGGGTTGTCCCCTCGAGAAGCAGTCAAAGCAGCGGCGTAAGCGCCGCTCCAAATCCCGCCTCAACAGAAACAACGATCATATAGACCCAGCGTTAGAGCAGGGTGAACCATCGCCGGACCATGACAACACGGAGAATCAAACCGAACAACCTGACTCTGTCAAAGATAATAGTCCGGACGACATCACAACGGACAGACACCCGGAGCAACAGAATGCCCATCAAAGGCTCGTTGCCACCACGAGGAGTCTAAAAAAGCAGAAGCAAAGGCTCAAGGCTGCGCAAGACACACTCATAATTAGATGGAGTAGAGTTCTCAACACAGCAGCGAAGTACGGCGGTAATTACCCCACCAAGAGCTACCCGAAGCGGAAGTTGCTACCTGAATTCGATGAGGAGGCCTTAGATCCCCTGCAACCAAAAATTAAAACGGCCATCTGGCCGGATAGACGACCTCACAGCCAACATAGAACGGCAAACAACGCCGCACATAAGCCAATACGTGATCCACGCGAGGGCTCGCATCAAAAGGACGACGCAACTAGATCCATCTATGGACCACGCAAGCGCGCTCCAGCATACGATGCAACACAACAAACATCCGAACAACGTAGTACACCCAGATACATGGGTGCCGCACACCCCCTATGTTTCACCGATGAGGTGCTGGACCATGAATTTCCAGAGGGATTCAAACCCGTAAACATAGAGGCATACGGCGGAACAACAGACCCTGGGGTCTGGATTGAGGACTATATCCTCCATATCCATATGGCTCGAGGAGATGATCTCCACGATATTTACCCCTCAAACTCAAAGGGCAAGCTCGGCACTGGCTTAAAAGCCTCCCCAAAAGCTCCATTGGAAGCTGGGAAGACCTCGAAGACGCTTTTCGGGCAAATTTTCAAGGGACTTATGTCCAACCTCCGAACACGGATGATTTGAGTCATATAACTCAACAGCCTGGAGAGTCAGCCCGAAAGCTTTGGAACGGGTTTCTTACTAAAAAGAATCAAATAGTTGACTGTGCGGACGCCGAAGCCTTGGTAGCTTTTAAGCATAGCGTCCGCGACGAATGGCTTGCCAGACACCTCGGCCAAGAAAAGCCGAGAACAATGGTAGCATTAACAAGCCTCATGACCCGCTTTTGCGCGGGTGAGGACAGCTGGCTAGCCAGATGCAGCACCAGCGACTGAAGTACATCCGAAGTTAGAGATGGAAATGGCAGATCACGAAGCAACAAAAATAATACGTGCCGGAATAAAGAAGACAACCCAAAGAGCACGGCAGTAAACGCCGGATTCAGAAGCTCTCAGCCAGGTCAGCAACAGCCGCCCTCTAAAGGCAGCAGAGACGAACTGTCTAGCTTAAACAAAATTCTGGACCAAATATGTCAGATCCATAGCACCCTGGTAAACCCGCTAACCATACCCATAGAGAATGTTGGGTCTTCAAGCAGTCTGGCAAGCTCAACGCCGTACACAAGGGGGAGGATACACCAAGCGAAGACGAGGATGAGCCTCTCAAGCAAAACACTGGGGAACAAAAGAAATTTCCACCAGAAGTCAAAACAGTGAATGTGTTACACATGATCAAGGGGAGAAACAAAGCGACACTCCCAGAGAAATATGCCCAAGGACTTATCACCGCGGAGTCCTGCCACTGGTCGTCTCAACCGATCACTTTCGACCATCGGGATTACTCAGCAAGTATGCAGCGTGCAGGATGGGCTGCCTTGGTATTAGACCCAATAATTGATGGATATCATTTCACCCGAGTCCTGATGGACGATGGCAGCATTCTAAACCTGATATATCAGGACACAATCCACAAAATGGGGATAGACCTAATGAAAATTTGCCACAGCTACACTACCTTTAAAGGAGTAACGCCAGGCCTAGGGGCTCATTGCACGGGCTCCCTGCTACTAGAGGTTATATTCGGCTTGCTCGTTAACTTCCGTAGCGAAAATTTGACATTCCACATTACTCCGTTCCAAAGTGGCTATCAAGCATTACTTGGATGCGACGCTTTCGCTCGCTTTAATGAAATACCGCATTATGCTTCCCTCACGCTTAAGATGCCCGGTCCACGTGGCATCATTACAGTGAATGGAAATATTAAGCGATCCTTGCGCGCCGAAGAGAGTGCGACTGCCTTGGCAGCCGCACACTAAAAACAGTCTCACCAACTAAAGCATTTGACAGGTTGTCAAGACCACAGACACGGTTAGACGAGTCCAGCGCAGCTATATGTCATTCACACAGGTTTGATAGGCCACACCCTTATTACAAATACAAGGGGCTCAACGCGCGCAGACAAGTGGCAATTTTTACTCATCTTGAATTGTACATGGTATATTTAAACCTACCTTTTTGCACAACAACTTTTCACCTAAGTTTCTCTCTTTTACAGATGACCATCGTGCTACACCCATCCAGGATACGGAACAACGGAGACACAGGCGCAGACGTGCAGCAGGGACCCGTTCCAAGGATTGTTTTTAGATTAAGACCCTGCGTAAACCTTTTTTACTATCTCTTGTTGATACACATCCCTTGGATTCTCAGTACTATTGAGAAGGATGCTGACGTCTTGGCATGTGGCCACGTCAGAATAATGCACGTACCTGGACACCAGGGGCTTCTTACAAAGGGCACTGTTTAGGCCCGGTTTATACAATAAAAGACCGAATACCTTAGGGAGTGTTTGGCGTCGCAAGTTTGGCCTTATATGCATCAGCTCCGAATCATGTCTTTGGTCAAATGTTGGGTTTGCCCGGCTCCTGTGTTTTACTGCCTTACGTTCTGCTCTATCGGCTAAGGCGGCACCAAGAGAACTACTACGATTGTGCCCTGGTTCATCCGGACGAGCACCTCAGTAGAGAAAGCCGAAAACTGACTGTCATGATATAGCGTGAGACTGGTCAACCACTCAATGACCTATCGGAATGTTAGAATTCCTCCGCTTTAACAAGGGGCCATTTCTCGGCCAGGCATGTACACACCCCGAATTCGGATGAGTGCGGAGCCACCAGGGGCTATATAGTAGCCCCACTGTCAAGCTCCTATGGCTAAGTGAAAGTGTTAAAGCAGTATAGTTCGGTTGCCTAGTTTGCTGCGCCCTCACCTCCTTATTAGGACCAAGACATTGGATTAAGTGTGAATACGCGTCTTCTGCGAACACCCCCACATTATATGCGTGGGGGCTAAAGCCGACAACTGCAATCTTTCAGGTTATACACATGTATACATAAACGGCCGCACAGGAGGCATCATATTACTTTCGGGCAAAAGTATAAATACAGCCTTAATAAATTTCATAAAAACATTGTGTTTACAATGGGAATACATGTCACTCAAACATAATATTCTTCGAGCACTGGGCCTCTATGAAACGAGCGCCCTCGAGAACTTCTTCGAAATAGTGCTCGGCAGCCACTCGACCTATGGCCGAACCCTGCGCCGCAACAGTGGTAGCATCCATCTCCGCCGAGTATGCTTTGACACGGGCAAGGGCCATCCGCGAGCCCTCGATACACGCCGAACCTCTTCATCGCATTGATGCGTGGCACCGCTCCAAGGAACTGCTGCACTAAGCTGAAATAGCTATTCAGCTTTGGTTTTTCCGGCCACATATGATCTACGACGGACCTCATGGCGAGTCCGGACAACTTGTTGAGTTCGGCCCATTCGGCTAGGTGATCATTCAATGGAAGCGGACGCTCTAGAACGTTAAACTGCGACCAGAACAGCTTGTCCACTTCACGATCTGTTTGATGTCGGAAGTATTCGGCCGCATCGACAGCGCTCGCCGCCAAGTCCATATATGTGTCTGCCAAACTCCACAGCCGATCTAGAGGGGCATATCGCGGATCTCCAAACTTCTTCCGCAGCAAAAAGGGCTTCCCAGTTGCAATATCCCCAGCTTCATGCAGCTCTTCCTTCTTTGCCCTCATAGCAGAGCAGGTGTCTTTGGTCGCCACCGCGGCCTTTTCAAGGTCTGTCGCCTTCGCTCGGTTTTCTTCTTCAAGGAGCTGGCAGCGGTTGGCAGTGTCTTTTAACTTTACAGCCATCTTGGCCATTTTATCTTTGCTCTCGCAATGTGCAGCCTTTTCGGCTCTTAATTCTTCGGCCGCCTTTAAAGCGGCCGCATTACTAATTCTTGCTTGTTCCTTGGCTCGGGCAAGTTCCGCCCGAAGGGACTCCACGATGGCAGCTCCATCTGCAGTCACAACATATTAAAGATACTGGCGTTACGCTGCTCTTACTATGTGACAATCACCAAAAAACATTACTTACCATGTGCCTCGTCAAGCCACTTGTTAACAAGCTCGATGTCGGCATCTGCCGCATCCAGTTGCCGCTTTAGCTCGGCAAACTCATTAGTCCGGCTAGCCACCGGAGCTTCCACCACCCGCACATAAAGGTGGTTTGGTTATTACCTGGGACTATGATCCTCTGTTCGCCGCCGTTCTCGATGACAACCAGAGTCTTAGGGGCTGCTATCTACACAGGGCACACCTAAAAATGTGCAGTACTATCAAAAAGTATATCATTTCACGTACCTCAAAGCCCGTCAGTAGACTCATAAAGGCTTCATGCAATCCGCTTTAGGAGGACGAAATTCTTTCCATCACTGTACCCATCAACGTACGGTGTTCTTCTGAGATGGCCGCTCGCTCCAACAGCTCCCTCAGTACGTCCGACCGCATACCAGATGGTGTCAGACTCTTTTGTTTGCTCTCTTCAAGGGCCGGACGCTGGGGACTTCGGGTGACTATAGGATTATCTTCTGGCCTCACCGGATCCGGAGAGGCCCTCCGTGACGACACTTCAAGGTCGCCCGCTTCTTGTGCAGGGGAGTCCGGGCGAGGCGTTTCGCTCTCCATCATCTCTGGAAGAAGATCCCCCGAAGACGAGCTCTGCTGAGAAGGGCTAAGATCCGAGCTGCAAGATAAACGCTTCGGTTATTTTCCTCAGAGGTAAGGTAGTATATCTCCACTATTAAAGTACTTTTTAATTACTTACAGCTCGTTGGAGGGCTGATCCTCGCGTGGACCTTGTGTGGCAAAAGCACCCTCCAAGGCAGGACCCTCTGGTGGAGACTTCTTCTCCCGTTTGGAAGACTCGGTTTCCAGATCTTCAGAGGTAGTCCTCTTCCTTCCCGGAAGCGAGATAATGTCAGATCCTTCCCCTTGGTTATCCTCCTTCACGGAGGCGCTCATTTCCTCAGTTGGAATTGGTAGCGAAGGGGGCCTGCTTTCGACCTCATTATTCCCCCCTTTATCTTCCTTTGAGGGCTCCGGGCAAGGTGCTAGCTCGAGCATCTTTTCCAGTACCGGATTCTCCAAACCCTCAGGAAGGGGGGCCGAACACCGAATCATCTTCGCCCTTGTTAGCCAGTCCTGGTCAAAGAGCAATTTCTCAGAATGACGTCATGGTAAATGAAAGATGGTGTGTTCGGCTAAAGGATTACTTACTTGGTCGGCGGTATGGTTGCTGCTCAGGCCCACGTCCTCGGTAGTATCCGAACACTCTACTTGGAGTCCGAAGAATGATTTGTACATCTCCTCGTGCGTCAGGCTGAGGAAATTCTGAATAGTGCGCAGCCCTTCTGGGTTGAACTCCCACATGCGGAGGGGCCGGCGTTTGCAAGGCTGGACTCGATGAACCAGCATGACTTGCACCACCGTAACCAGACTGAAATCTCCTTCGAAGAGATCTTGAATGCGGCTCTGCAGTATAGGCACGTCCTTGGCTGGACCCCAGCTCAGTCCTCTGTTAATCCATGACATCAGTTGTGGTGGAGGGCCTGAGCGAAAAGCAGGGGCAGCCACCCACTTGGCACTTCTGGGAGCTGTGATGTAAAACCACTCCCGTTGCCATAATCCGGACACATCTGGAAAGGAACCTTTTTGGCCACGGAGCTCCTGCTATCTTGCTTATTAATGTGCCTCCGCATGCTGCATACTGCCCGTCGACCATCTTCGGCTTCACGTCAAAAGTCTTGAGCCACAGGCCGAAGTGAGGGGTAATGCGGAGGAGGGCCTCACACACGACAATGAATGCCGAGATGTGGAGAAAGGAGTCTGGGGCTAGATCGTGGAAATCTAGGCCGTAATAGAACATCAAACCCCTAATAATGGGATCCAGGGTGAGGCCTCGACCTCGGAGGAAGTGGGAGATGAACACAACATTCTTGTTGGGTTCAGGAGTAGGGACGACCTGCCCTCGGGGAGGCAGCCGATTCAAAACCTCGGCGGTCAGGTATCTAGCCTCCCTCAACTTCTTGATATCCTCTTCCGTAACGGAGGAGGGCATCCAACGGCTTTGAAGGCTAGATCTGGACATGATTGAAGGTCTGAAGCACCTGACCTGGGCTTTGGGTGTTAGAACTCGAGGCGGGGGAAGGATTCTATTGATCACGGGAGGGAAAAAAGTAAAAGCCTTGTCCCTTTATAAAGAGGGTGAATATCAAGCGTCCTCTCCGTAGCCATTTGGGACTTGCCTATAATCTAGGAGTCCTAGACACGGTTGGGTTACCCACGACCGCATTGATGAGAATCCCGTAATTAGGGGAACACGATCTCTGCTTTGACAAGACGTGTCAAGAAACCGCCTCGCGTTATGTGTGGAGCTGGTTGAAGAAAAACGGTTCGAATAATCACCGAACCATGGCATGATATCATGTTGCCAAAATGTGTCAGCAGATTAAGATTTATGGAAATATTATTCTCTCTGTGGTGGTATGTGGAACTTATTTTGCAGGGTCGGACACTATCCTTGTGTTCAAATTCTTCTGTGATGTGTTCGGAGGAGGAACCCGCCTTGCAATGTCGAAGACAATACTGCGCGCCGGACTCATCATCATTGAAAGCCTGGTTCAGGGGCTACTGAGGGAGTCCTGGATTAGGGGGTCTTCGGATAGCCGGACTATATCCTTTGGCCGGACTGTTGGACTATGAAGATACAAGATTGAAGACTTCGTCTCGTGTCCGGATGGGACTCTACCTGGTGTGGAAGGCAAGCTAGGCAATACGGATATGGATATCTCCTCCTTTGTAACCGACCTTGTGTAACCCTAACCCTCTCCGGTGTCTATATAAACCGGAGGGTTTTAGTCCATAGGACATAACAAAAAACATACAATCATACCATAGGCTAGCTTCTAGGGTTTAGCCTCTCTGATCTCGTGGTAGATCTACTCTTGTACTACCCATATCATCAATATTAATCAAGCAGGACGTAGGGTTTTACATCCAACAAGAGGGCCCGAACCTGGGTAAAACATCGTGTTCCCTGCCTCCTGTTACCATCCGCCTTAGATGCACAGTTTGGGACCCCCTACCCGAGATCCGCCGGTTTTGACACGTATGGCTCTTACAAGAGACAACACGTATGGCTCCTGCCGCCGGTAACGGGCCCTCTTGATATGTTATGTCAGTAGTACCGTCTTTAAAGACGAGACGAGACATCCTTCCTTATGGCGACGGCACAGAGGAATCCTCCCGTTGCCATAATTCGAAGGCAAATGTTGGCGAGAAAAGTTGAAACTACTGACAATAGTAAATGGCTCCTTGCCATCCCAGCACAAAAAAGGGGGCGGGGGAGGGGGTGGGGGTTGGTGGGTCTGGCGAGTAGGTGGAGTATTTGGTCGAGCCGGACCATGTCGAAGTCCCTCGCTTTCATTTCCCCTCTCCCTCTCTCACTATGTCTCTTCCCCTCTCTCTCTCTCTCCCTCTCTCTCTCTCCTCTTGAATTCGACACCGCCTATGGCACCGCATCTGCTCACATCCTCCGGGACATGTCGACACAAAAGTTTGGACAAGATGGGAGGAAGGAAGGCTTGAACTTCCTTGAGCTGGATTTTGATATCTATGTAGGTTATTTCCTACTACATGCGGAGCGTTGATCTGGGGTTTGTTTTACCAAGAAAAGATCTGAGCTCTAAACATTCATGTGTCCTTGTGGGAGAACCCTGATACCATCGAAGACCGTGATTTATGTGGTGAAGAGCTCGATCGTCCTGTCTACTGTGTTCTCCAGGATACCAAGCCTCTCAGGTGTGTGGCCTTTGAAGGAAGTGACACGGGGAGGAGGTTCTACGGCTGTGCTGTGAAAGTTAGCCACTTTCGAAAATACGAGCTACTTTCTTGTTGCATCAAACTGTTTGGATATAGGACTTGTAGTCTTCCAAATAAGACTGATTTCTTCTTGTGTTTTCCAGTTAATTGTAGGAAACATTGTGTAGTCATTTTACTTTACATAAAAGGTAAAGGTCACTACTTATTTTACATCACTGAACACAAAAGAAGTGATCTAGACACTCTAATGTTTGTTTACAAATGGGACTTCTGTGTAATGGTCAGTATATTCTTCCAAAAAAACTCTCTAAATAAGTTGACTGCAGAGGTAGCTCCAGATTAATTCAAGTTGGCTTAAAAGAGACTAAGTACAATTATGAAATAACTCGGCAGACAGGGTGGGCGAAGTACCATAATTAGTGATGTGGGTACCTAACCATTGACGTGCCACATTGCACAAACACGGTTCATAGTTAGTTGAACGAGGTTATAAACCAAGTATATGTCAACTTTATTATATCCCAGAGCTTGTGCAGCAATGTATTAATAGTCTCCGTTCATTTTGTTCCTTTTTGTTCGCAGAGAGGTGTGAACTGTGGAGTCGTTGAATGGGTTGACCACCCATGGCCTATCATTATGCATAGGTGGCTACTCAAGCTCTGGGGGATGTTGCATGAGAGCAATGATGATAGGAAAGCAAAGAATGAAGAGATAAGCAGGCTTAAAATGGATATTGAACAAGTGAACGTAAGCTCGAGAATCTTGTTGCAGCTGCGAAAAGAACTAATGTTACTACCATGAAGATTGACAGGCAGAAGAAGCAGATGGGTATCGTTGATAAAGACGTCAAGCGCATTCAGAGGTCTCTCACAAGTGTCATTTAGAATCTTAAGGACGAGAGGGGTGAGATTAAGCTGGATAGGGATTTTCTGAAGGAGGAGGTGAATAAGTTGAAGGAGAATAGAAAGAAGATGCAAAGCATCATCTGTGATCTTTTGGGGCAAGGGTTTGCGAACACTGATGACCTCCTGATGATCAAAGCAATACTCGAAGAATGATCATTAACAGTTGCCTTCTTTTGAAACGTTGCAAGGGATACTCGTCTAGTATAAGTTTATGCTTGGACATGGTTACTTGACTAAAGGCATGGTTACTTGGCTGAATATTTTTGCAATCTTTCAAAGACATGGGCATGGACATGGTTACATGTATCTCATTTTTTGCAATCTTTCAGAGGGTGTGTGATGGTCTACGCACATCAAATATTGATCTCCTGAATAATTTATATTTCAAAGAAACGTGCTGCTAGCGAGGCGCATCCAGCAATCTTTTGTCTTGTATCGTTCCATGAGACATGGGTTACTATAATATAGCAAGGCACAGATGTCGCTTTGGCAGGCATGGGCAACCATGCCTCTGGTAACGTGGCACTGACTTGTCAAAGGCACATTCCTATGTCAGACAGGAGGACCGCACTAGCACTGACACACATAAAATCTACAATCTACAGAGTCGCGCTTACTCCTGAAGCAGACGCACGTCTGTGTCTCCGTGACTCGATTGTTTGTACTTAGACGTAAACTCTTTCACGGAAATGCATTTTCACAAAAGGCACGTACAGTCTGAGGTCACCAGGAGCACGGTTTGAGATTAAGCAGAGCCACGGCCATGTGTGTGTGTGTGCAAGGAGCCAGTGACGTCTGGTCACTGCAGACGCACTGGTTTACATGCACTAGATGCACGTTCATTGCAGAATAGGCAAGGCACTGTCTCTTCTCTTCCAAATGTTTTTGTTCCCTGGTTGACTAGCGCACACGAATGTTTTTGTAGCATCACGATAAAATGACATAAAACTATCAAATTATCAGAACAGCGGGTGCATAGCACAAAAGCATTGTTATAACAAGCTTACAAAATGGTGCAAAAGGCAAATGGATTGTTTGGCCATGTTCAGATATAACACAGTCTCGGGTTGGCGCAACACCATCTAACTGTACTAGCTTGAGGAACTAGCTTCAGCCCTATGTCCAGCAGGCACAAGTGAACGGATTTGACAAATCCAGGCATTCAACACGCCAATGTTTCAAATCCAAGCACAGATGATTGCAGCATGTTGATAACTTGAGATGGGCGCGTTTGGAAGCTTTATTCTCCCACAGGAACAACTTCTGTTGCAGTTCGTAAAATTCTTGCGTGAAGTCTGAGGGAAAGCGAAACTTAATCCTCATGGTCTCTAGCTCCGTTGCATTCAGAATAAAGAACCTCACAAACTCAGTGTTCTTCCTGCTTTTTTCATAATATTCCAGCTTTACTGTCTTTAAATGAATGATGTGTTCTTTGAGAAACGCATGGTGCTTGCGACGCCAAATATTTCTTGCACCATCGGGAATGAATCCTCCCTGAAAACGCATAAAGGTTCAAAGATACTCAAGATCTATGGAAGGGAAAAATGAACGATAAATTCCATGACCCCCGTCCCAATCAGTTCGTCGAACATTTCCCTAGATACAGACGTATGTATAATAATAATAAAAAAACATGCCTAGACATAGGGTGTATCCATTGCAAACAAAATGTAAGACAAGCTTTTTGAGATGCAAGGAGTGCTACACTATGCACGGTATGAGATTTTCATTGGGCGTGAGAATCATCACCTCAACAAACAAGTTCTCCAGATTTGGAAGGCACTTAATCAAGTGAATGACCAGGTCCACTTTATAAGGCATGGCCAAAAACATGGTTTTGACAGATTGTCGCATTGTAGATAGGCTGACCATCGCCAAACCCTTCAAATAACATAGAAAATAAAACATAAAATTATTAGAACAAAAGGTTGGATGACATGAAACTACTTTCTCAAGGAAATGCAGTTGGAATTATTGTGAAATGTCAGTACCATAAGACCTGTGGAGCCAAGTGAGATCCTGAATTTGCCCAATGTCTCCAGTTTAGGTGAAGAGATGATGAATACCTCCATGTTATTGCTCTGGAGATCGTGGATCAACCTTTGAAGTGAGGGGCATCCTCGATGATGAATTTTCCTTTCTCACCACGGATACCGATGCTTACAAGGTTAGGGGAATTTATTGTGATCCGATGCCTTTCTCTATTGCAAACAAGCAGCAGGCACTCGAGTGCAGGGCAACTAGAGTTGATCATGCTTTGCAACGAGAAGTCTGATATATCAACCTCAGCAAGCGAAAGTCTCTTGACCAGTGGTAGTTCAAGTACCTCTATATAATGGTCTGGTATCTGGCAACACGCGAAGCTGACAATGCGCCGAGAACAGGAAAACCGAAAGACGGACTTCGGTAGTGAGGGCGTAGATGAAGAGCATGTGTGTGATAGTTTGGCAGTTTTTTTTCACAAATCGTGGAAACAGGTAGTAAAACTCCACCTGGATATTGTTCAATCTGGGGGACTCAAGCCAGGCGTGGACAGTAGAGGATCTGCATTGGAGGTAGCACGCCGGTATACAAAGGCGGAGAACTGGGCCCACATGGCTAGAGAGGATGGACTATGGAAGGCACGAACCATCACCAGGAACTGTTTTTCCCTGATGCCAAGTTTCGATGTATCGTATGCGAGCATGATCCTCGCTGTAGGCAGAGGCCCTACTGATGATCTCGATATGCACCATTTCTAGGGCATTAAAAAGATGAGCGACAGGGATCTTGCGGCAGTCAGGATTCAGAGGAGCGATGGGCAACAAAGGACGCCAACGACGTACGAGGATTCGAGTACGGACGCCCTCCTTGATGGGAAGACGAGATATGATCTCACCTAGGACACCGTCAGCGAGATCGCTGATGCGGTCCAAACTAGACTGCTCTTCCTGATCCTCGAAATCAGTAGGGGCACCCTTGCCGCTTCCAGCCGCTACCGCCAAACCACCAGAGGACGACGTCGCCGGTGGCGCGAGCCTCGCCCACTTGGTGCATGGCGCACGGAGTGGATCTCCATATTCATGTCCATTCATGGGTTCGCGCCGCCTGCGAGCGCCGCTATATGTGGCGTGGATCTAGAAAGACAGCTAAGTGTAACTAGAGATGGGAGGGAAGGGGAGAAGACTGGAGGGATCTGTTCAGGATCGACAAGAACAAATGATCGATCTCCTCTCTTTGCATTAGATGAAGTGCTATATATAGCACTGGAACAGGCGTTTTCACGGGGCGTCGGTTCGGACGGAACCGACGCGATTGCAGAAAGCAACCACCGTTACAAGCGGGAATTAATCCCTTAACTATCATGTTAATTAATCTTAACAGGATTGAAGGGGCAGTTGGAGAACAAGTATATTATTAATATTGATATTATTTCCCCTGCAAAATAAAAAATATTGAAATTATTTCTTTCCTGTTTGAGGATGGAAATGAGGCACAACCTTTTAGAATAGGGGAGCACTACCCTGCATGCAATAGAGGCACGCTCGTCGATCGGAGTAGCAAGAGCAGGTTGTACATACAACATGCTTCTCTACAGTGCAACGTTACTGTCATTAAGTGATGCAGAGTGACAGCCGACTATCCGTGTTACAATTGTTTTTGTTATAAGATTTTAACTCAAATGCACAAGGGTGACTTTCTATGTTTAGTAGCATCACGGTCCTTTATGCATGAAGACAACTTTCTGTGTGTCAGTGTTTCAGGTCATAGGCACGGTTGTCAAGCCCACAAATGCATGACCTGTAATTATCGAGCGTCACCTTCATGTCTCTTTGTGTTCCAAATGCATCCTTTGACTCTATAACCAGGAGAGGCACGGTCGGGATGCCCAGGGAGGCATGCTTGTGTTTTACGCGGAGGCACGGTTATGTACGTTTGTGACTTTCTGTGTTCTAGTGATAAGGGTCACAGGCAGGGGTGTCAAATTCAAAAAGGCATTGTGTGGTATTATATAGAGTCGTGTTCGCTTGTGTCTGTTTTCTGAATGATTCCGTCGACTCGTTTAGATGGAGAGGCACGGACGAGAAGCCCTTGGAGGCATACTGTAGTATTATGTAGAGTCACGTTCATGCGTTTATTGCGCAAGTCGTACATTTCATTAGCTAAACGGACTTGAAGTCTCTGCAGCCATGGTTATGCATGTTTGTGACTTTCTATGTTTCAGTGATAAGGGTCACAGGCACAGGTGTCAAATGCACAAAGGCATCGTGTGGTATTATATAGAGTCATGTTAGCTTGTGTATATTTTTCTGAATGATTCCGTCGACTCGTTTAGACGGAGAGGCACGGTCAAGATGGAGGCATACTTTAGTATTAGGTAGAGTCACGTTCATGTGTTTATTGCGCAAACCCAACATGAGATGGATAGTTAGGTTAGGTCTTCACTGTGTCGGATGTGGGGTTTCGGCAAACCCTTAAGGTTCGAACACTGGGGTGCGCATGAAGTCTTTTCCTCCCACCGATCTACGCCCTAGCTCACTAAGATCTCGCGGGCGAACTCGACGAACTCGCAACACGGAAAGACACAAGATTTATACTGGTTCGGGCCACCGTTGTGGTGTAATACCCTACTCTAGTGTGGTGGTGGTGGATTGCCTCTTGGGCTGATGATGAACAATACAATGGGAAGAACAGCCTCCTGAGGTTGAGGTGTTCTTGTGCTTGGCTAACTTGTGTGGGTGAGAGTGATCCAAGATCTCTTCCTCCTGCCTATGGTGGTGGCTAGTCCTACTTATGGAGGCCCTGGTCCTCTTCCCAAATCTTGAGCGGGAAGGGAGCCAACAATGGCGGGCAAATTTAAAGGGGGACAGCTAGTACAAGCTATCCTGACAAAAGTGGTCTTCACCTGCCAAAGGCTCTGGTGATGATGCCGTCTTGGGCTCCACGATGACCTCCGTCTTGCCATCCTTCTGGTCTCGGTCTTGTTGCACCAAAATGGCAACCTTTGCCTGATGCCTCAGTACTCCTCGCCTGCGCTGGTTTCCTTAGCACCAAAGAGGAAACAAGGATGTTGTGCGCGCTGGCGCCCGCCTGGTGTCGATCGTCATGGCTCACATCACGAGAGCCTCGTGAGGTTCGCCTCGCCTTGATATCTCCGCTCCTCGTGAGCCTTCCTGACTAGGCCGCTTCAGAGGAGGTCTTGTGTCGTCCGCATCACGAGGCTTGGCCCCTCGCGAGGGTCTTGGATGCCTTGTTGATGAAGATGGGTCGTACGGCCTGCTGGCTTAGCCACGCAGTGGACCACAGGCAGGCAAGTCTAGGGACCCCCGTTCCCAGGACGCTGACAGTAGCCCCTAGGCCCAAAGTGCGCTCGGGCTTGGCTTCGCGGCGAAGCCAAGGGCCAAGTACGGAGCACCGCGGGCCCCAAAAGCCTGCGGCCTCGGTTGACGCGTGGCGCCTGATTGGACGTGGGCGTCTCCACTTCCCCACGCTACCCTTGAATCCGCCTGGCTATGCGGACCCCGCTTCTTACTCAGTTATTCTTCCTTCGCTGCGCCTGACTCTTCCGATCTCCCTGGTTCCTCGAGGCCCTGCTCCCTCCTCCCAATCTGATTGCATTCCTCCTGCTTCTCCACCATGGCGCCGAAACAAGCCGAGAAGGGGAAGAAACCTCTGTCCTCGCCAACTGCGCCTCCATCTTTCGAGCTGGCGCTCGGCCGGCCCCGGGTGCTCAACGACGAGGCCGTGGACAAGGTGCGAACCATGCTTGCCTCCAGTTTCAACGAGTGGGGAGCGACGACAGCTTGGCCCGCATCTCGTACTCGCATGTCTCGGGCGGTCACCGAGGTTCCGATCTTCATTGAGGCCCTCTGGGCTGGCCTGATTCCTCCCTTCTCCGCTTTCTTCAACGCGGTGCTCGAGCACTATTAGATCCACATGCTCCATCTCGACACTCAATCTGTGACCCTTCTTGCTGTCTTCACCTTCTTGTGCGAGGCCATGGTGGGCATCGCTCCTTCCGTGGCACTCTTCTGCCACTTCTTCTCGCTGCATCTCACCGGTCCCCGGCAGAGCTCGGGGTGCGTGGGCTTCCAGGCCGTGGTTGTGACGGTAGGCGCGGGGATCGACTTCGAGATTCCTTCATCCACGAGCAAGTTCCATACTCGATGGGTGTTTGTTGACGCCGGCATGCTCAACCCTCTGCTCCGAGCTCCGATGGGGCCTGCTATTCCAAACTCTAGATGGGGTCATCAGAAGCTCAGGAGCCCCTGCCTTGCCCACGCCTGGGCCAGGCCGAGGTGGTTGAAGGACCTCGGCATGACTGCACCCATGGTGGTGATGGAGTTTGTCAGGCGTCAAGTCGCTCCACTTCAGCGTCACTTCCGCCCGATGTGGGACTTGCTCCGCAGCCAGGACAGCATGAGGTTTCAGGAGGAGGGGCTTCCTCTTGTGGCGCGGCAAACAGTGCTCACGGTCCTATCAGGTGTCCCTCTGCCGGATGAGATGCCCAGGAATAGCTGACTGTTGTACCGCTGGGAGAACAAAGTCACATTTGCCACGAACATGCCTTCCTTTGATGAGTGGGTGTTGCGCCCAGTCGGCTTGACGGGGGCCCGCGAGAACCCCATCATCGTGGTCCCCCTCCTTGCCGTCGGTGCCGAGCTCGCCCCGGGTGATGGTGCGGAGGGGGGGGGGAGCTCCGACGAGGGCTGGCGGCTCAAGTGCCGAGGAGCACATGACGAGCGGTGATCCTTGGGCGTCGTCCTTGGGGGCGTGCGACCCCCCTCCTGAGGCGTTGGTTGCTGAGGAGACGCGGCATGCGGCTCCCGAGGCTGAGGCTCCAGGAGCCTCAGGACGTTGCAGTGAGAGGGCGCAGGGCTGTTCGCCACGGTCGGGCTCCTTTGAAGCCATCCCTCTTGGTTCTTCTTCGGCTCCGTCGCGCACCGGCCGTCACGTCCAGCGCTTTGGTCGTCTTTGTGTGGACTTCGAGGAGCTCTGCAAGAGGAAGGGATCCCCCAGTGGCAGCAATATCTTCAGGCTGTTGAAGCGACGGAAGTACATCGCCATTAACGCGTGAGTATCTTATTGCCGTGGCTCCCTGCGTGTGGTCTTCTTTTTTTGACGTCTGTCTTCCAGGGCTCCTTCCATTGAAGCTGTTGCGTCTTCTGAGAGGTTGCCTCCTCCTTCATCAACTCCCCCATCAACCTTGAGTGTTCCTGGCCAGCCTGCCGCCCTTGGAGCAGGGTCAGTCGGGGGAGCGTCCTCGCCTTCGTGGCGCGCTGAGTCCGCGGTTCGGCCGCCCCTCCCCCATGGCATGGTGTGGATCTCGGCGGGAGTGCCCAAGACTCCTCCTTGCTCATGAACAGCTGCTGGTTGACCTTGATCTTCGGTTCCTCTTCAAGCAGCAAGCCCTGATCAGCTTGGGCTCCTCGCGAGGACGGGCAGACATCAGGCGGGGCGCCAGCCCCTAGCCCACCGCCGGGAGGTGGCGCGCCACTTGATGCCCCGCTCGCTGCCCCCGAGGAGGAGGATGAGGCGGGTCGAGCATTCGAGCTCGAGCGTGGGCGGAGAATGGTTCGTCATGAGCTCTTCCAGGAGGCGATGGGCGCGATGAGCCGCCTTGGTGAAGAGCTTGCCGGTGTCGATTCGCGTCTTGAGGCTGAAGGTCTCCAGCTGGTGGAGGAGCGGCACAAGCTGAAGGTGGCCATCAACCTCGGTCGCTACCAGCGCGACCTCGAGAATGCGAAGGCCGAGGCGTCCCTCAAGATCGCCCATGAAGCCCGCTCACGAGCCTTGGAAGAGGCTCGCGAGGCTGATCGCCGTCACGAGGCAGCAGAAGAGCATGCGTGGGGGCTCTAGTCCTGGAGCGCGTCCCTCGAGCAGCAGGTGGAGGCGTGCGGGGCCGCTCTTACATCACTAAGGGGGACGCCCGTGGAGGAAGAGGAGGCCCGGAAGCGCGATGAGACGCTGGCCCTAGAAGACGTGGAGCGCAGCCTCGAGCTCGAGCAACTGGAGACGAGAGAGCGTCAAGTTGCTCAGGTAGAAGATGCCGTCGGGGCCCGCGAGGCTGGAGTCAAGGAGGAGATCAATCGCTGGGTGGCCGAGGTTCGCACAGATCTGGAGGGCATGTATGACTCGAAGCTGAAGCTTGTGGGTCTGGAGGATGCGGGCAGAGCCGCCGCCCTCAGGCCTAGGCTGGATGAGGCCGAGAGGCGTGCGGAGGCCACAACCACCGCCCTGGTTACGGCGCAGGCAGACTTGGCCTCCGCCCGCGCTGAGCTGCTTTCTGTCCAGAACCGGGTTGAAGGTGCCAAGGCCGTCGCACGGCAAAACAGGGAGGAGGTGCTCCAGCGCCGGATGCTAGAGCGCGAGAATGCTCCTATGCTTCGAGGCCTCCGGAACAGGGCCAACACCGCCTTTGGTTATATCTGCGACGAGAATGCTTTGGCCCCCCATTCGAACGACTATGCCAGCCACCTGACCTTCTTTACCGAGGTGGTGACGCGCCTGGAGGCTCGATCTGCCAGAGATCGCCAGCTTGTCAAGGAAAGGAGTCGTGGCCTCCTTCAACGCGCCTTCTCCCGTGTCTTCAGCCACATTCTGAATGCCGACCCCAACTTTGACTTCGTCGCCGCCATTGCCCCCGTACCCACGGCTGTCCGGGGCGACCTGGCGCGTTGGGTAGAGGACCATGTGGACGCGTTGGTCAGGGCCTTCACCTCGGAGGATGACGCGGTGGTGGTCGTTGCAGACGAAGGCGACGTGGTTGACGACAACGATGGGGGCGTCACTGATGGCGGTGATGACGCCGACGAAGATGACGACGACGAGAGTGACGCGTCCGCGGGTGAAAGTGCAACTATCCCTAGGTGGTTTTGGTAATTCATAACAACATATAGCTCATTGAGCTAATGCTATTCCAAGATGATTATTTCAGGAAAGCTCAATGATTGGCATGGCATGGATGTGAAAGTGGAACCCTCAAAATGCTAAGGACAAAGGATTGGCTCAAGCTCAAAAGCTCAAGACTCTTCATTTTATATTTTAGTGATCCAAGATCACATTGAGTCTTTAGGAAAAGCCAATACTATCAAGGAGGGATGAGGTGTTGCTTAATGAGCCTCTTGCTTCATGTGCTTAGTGATATGCTCCAAAACCCTAAACTACTTTCCCATATCCACATATGACCTAAACCCTAAGCCAAACTCGGTCCTACCGATTCTTCCTATCCGGCGCCACCGAGTTTTCATTTGTCATAAGCCACTGCCAAACCCTAGCAATTCGGTTCTACCGATAAGGATCTCGGTCTCACCGAGATGGGATTGCAAACTCTCTGTTTCCCTTTCGTAACTTTTCGGTCTCACCGAAAGAGCGAATCGGTCCCACCGAGATTGCAATGTAAACTCAGTGTTTCCCCTTTGTAACTATTCGGTCTCACCGAAAGAGCAAATCGGTCCCACCGAGTTTGCCTGACCAACTCTCTGGTTAGCTAATTACCAAATTCGGTCTCACCGAGTTTGTGTAATCGGTCTCACGAGATTATGTTATGCCCAAACCCTAACCATATCGGTCCTACCGAGTTGCATGTCAGTCCCACCGAAAATCTCTAACGGTCACTAGGTTTACATTTTTGGTCCGACCGAGTTTGTTGATTCGGTCCCACCGAGATTGGAAAACTGTGTAACGGTTGGATTTTGTGTGGAGGCTATATATACCCCTCCACCTCCTCTTCATTCGATGAGAGAGCCATCAGAACACATACACCATTCCAACTCATATGTTCTGAGAGAGAACCACCTACTCATGTGTTGAGACCAAGACATTCCATTCCTACCATATGAATCTTGATCTCTAGCCTTCCCAAGTTGCTTTCCACTCAAATCTTCTTTCCACCAAATCCAAATCCTATGAGAGAGAGTTGAGTGTTGGGGAGACTATCATTTGAAGCACAAGAGCAAGGAGTTCATTACCTACACACCATTTGTTACTTCTTGGAGAGTGGTGTCTCCTAGATTGGCTAGGTGTCACTTGGGAGCCTCCGACAAGATTGTGGAGTTGAACCAAGGAGTTTGTAAGGGCAAGGAGATCGCCTACTTCGTGAAGATCTACCGCTAGTGAGGCAAGTCCTGTGTGGGCGATGGCCATGGTGGGATAGACAAGGTTGCTTCTTCGTGGACCCTTTGTGGGTGGTTGCTTCTTCGTGGACCCTTCGTGGGTGGAGCCCTGTGTGGACTCGCGCAACCGTTACCCTTGGGTGGAGCCCTGTGTGGACTCGCGCAACCGTTACCCTTCGTGGGTTGAAGTCTCCATCAACGTGGTTGTAGGATAGCACCACCTATCCGAACCACGGGAAAAACATCCGTGTCTCCAATTGTGTTTGAATTCTCCAAACCCTTCCCTTTACATTCTTGCAAGTTGCATGCTTTACTTTCCGCTGCCTATATACTCTTTGCATGCTTGCTTGAATTATGTGATGATTGCTTGACTTGTCCTAAATTAGCTAAAATCTGCCAAGAACTAAAATTGGGAAAAGGTTAAGTTTTTATTTGGTCAAGTAGTCTAATCACCCCCCCTCTAGACATACTTTCGATCCTACAGCGGGTGATGTAGCGAGTGATATTTCTGGCTGATCCCATGTTCTCCTGTTGCTTCATCCTGCACGCAGAACTTGGGTGTGGCCCTGGAAGACTTGTAAGAGCATTTTGAGAGGGGGAGACCCTCATGTAAGAAAATTGTAGTTTTTACTTTCCTATGCGATGTGAGCATGTGTCCTCGTGAACTCGTGAGGCCAGGCGCGAGCTTCCCGTCGTGGTTTACCTTAGTCAGCATCGGCTCCGGGCTGGGTCGTGAGGCGACGAGCTTCTGAGAATCCTGTGGAGCCAATCGCTTCGTCTGAGGGGGGGCCCCTCAAGAGGTGAGCGCCAGCCGCAGCGCTAGCTTGTGCTTGACGAGCGTGCGCTTTGCACAGTCCGGCTCGCGAGGAGCTTGCGAGGGAAAAGCGATGGACATGAGTCCCAAACCAAACGAGATCCAGAAGGCGAGAAATGGCTCGAATGAGAAAAGGCACCCCCACGCGAATCAATAAAAATTCAGCTTCAACATAAATCCAGATCCAGAAAGCAAAGCCATAGAAAGAGAGATCCAAAGCACAAGGCCGCGTCCGGCACCTAGTCTAGTATTCAGGTCTTCAAGTCTTCTCACCAGCGCGGAGCTAAGTGCTGCCACTAGGCATGGGAGGGAGCCCCAGGGCCTGAGGCCAGCGCTCCTGAGACTCCAGGGCGTGTACAGCCCCAACTCATTATTACGTGAGAGTGTCACGGGCGGTGAGCTTCACAGGCACTGGGCTTTCTTCACAGGAACCGGCCTTGCTTCATATCGCCAGATGAGGGCCCCGCCTTACACTGCCCTCGACCTCCTCTACACTGACCGGTCAACAGAACGACACAAAGGAGGGAAAGGGGACGCCAGCGGTTCCCTCGGCGACCACAGGTCCTCTGCTGGGGGAAGGGTCGTCAAAGCCTCCCCGGTAGAGGGCCTACCTCCGGGTATCCCTTGGCCTTGTACGCTTTGGGGAGGGGCTTGGCTCCCGGCCCCTCTCCTGCAGCCCCCAACGCGATCCTCCCACTACCAGGGGGGCTGTCGAGCTGGGGCCGCCTGCCGCCGCGGTGACCTGCTCCTCCTGCGACTCATGGTTAGCGTAAGCTTGCTCCCGAGGGATTAGGGGTACCCTGTAGTGGTCGTCGCACGCGCGGTCATGGTGGTTCCTCGGCAGCTCCTGGAACACCTCGACTCCTAGCGTCCCTTCTTCCAAATCTTCACCAACGAATGAGCAGGGGTCGTCCTTCGGCATGTACTCCTAGTCCATCATGCGGGGCACGTAGGCTTCTGGGGCTGTTACCCCGAACACCTCGTTGTGGTGCCCCACACTCCATGTCGCCCGGCCCATCGTGACGTCCTGGGGGCGATAGCGCAGCATCCCACTTGGGCCATGGAAGGCGACCCTTGTGCCCATGCTTGTTGCAGGCGGTACGGGGGTGGTAGAGCCCCCAGCGCCGCCGGCCATGCTGGTGTGGACGAAGCCCCCTAGCACGCCTGATGGTGCATGGTGGCGGCGTAGCCCGCCGAGAATCCCCGTAGCAGCCTGAGGAGAAAGCTGATGGCAGAAGGGCGGGGCTCCTGAGGTCGCCATGTCCAGCAGCTCAGCAACGCGTTCCAGCAGTGTGTCCCGGCCACCTTCCATCAGCCGGCACCGCAGCAGCTCCCTTGCCACAGGGAGTGCTACCCGCGTGTTTGCTTGTTCCCGCCATGAGAGCGGTGCCGTCGCTGCGGCGTGGCTTGCTGCTCTGCCTGCGGCCTGCACTTGCCATGGAGTGGGGGTAGATGACGCCCCGCCATGTCGCCCGCGCCCCATCGGATTGGGCGGCGCTCGTGCCGCCTGGAGCGCGGGGTTGAGGTCTTCATAGGCGGGCGGCGCCGATCAGGCTGGCCAGGCCGCCCAGCGGTCGGAGTCAGCTCTTGGGTCATCATACATAGCGGCCGCGGAGCGTCTGTAAGTCGGTTGTCGGAGAAGAAGCTCCGGCGCACCCCTACCTGGCGCGCCAAATGTCGGATGTGGGGTTCCGGCAAACCCTTAAGGTTCGAACACTAGGGTGCACGTGAAGTCTTTTCCTCCCACTGATCTACGCCCTAGCTCGCTAAGATCTCGCAGACGAACTCGACGACATTGCAACGCGGAAAGACACAAGATTTATACTGGTTCGGGCCACAGTTGTGGTGTAATACCCTACTCCAGTGTGGTGGTGGTGGATTGCCTCTTGGGCTGATGATGAACAATACAATGGGAAGAACAACCTCCTGAGGTTGAGGTGTTCTTGTGCTTGGCTAACTTGTGTGGGTGAGAGTGATCCAAGATCTCTTCCTCCTGCCTATGGTGGTGGCTACTCCTACTTATAGAGGCCCTGGTCCTCTTCCCAAATCTTGAGCGGGAAGGGAGCCAACAATGGCGGGAAAATTTAAAGGGGGACAGCTAGTACGAGCTATACTGAAAAAAGTGGTCTTCGCCTACCAAAGGCTCTGGTGGTGACGCCGTCTTGGGCTCCATGATGACCTCTGTCTTGCCGTCCTTCTGGTCTCGGTCTTGTTGCACCAAAATGTCGACCTTTGCCTGATGCCTCGGTACTCCTCGCCTGCGCTGGTTTCCTTAGCACCAAAGAGGAAACAATGACGCTGTGCGCGCTGGCGCCCGCCTGGTGTCGATCGTCATGGCTCACGTCACGAGAGCCTCGTGAGGTTCGCCTCACCTTGATATCTCCGCTCCTCGTGAGCCTGCCTGACGACGCCGCTTCAGAGGAGATCTTGTGTCGTACGCCTCGCGAGGCTTGGCCCCTCGCGAGGGTCTTGGATGCCTTGTTGATGAAGATGGGCCATACGGCCTGCTGGCTTAGCCACGCAGCGGGCCGCAGGCAGGCAAGTCTGGGGACCCCCGTTCCCAGGACGCTGACACACTGCGCTTGTACAAAAAAGACAAGAGCTTAACAGAGGAGGAGGAGGAGAAGATCTCAGGAAAAAATACGAGGACGAGGCACAGTGCAGGGACATAATTGCAGATGTCATCGCTGTCGCGCGTTTTTTAAAAGCACGAGCATGAAGTCTCTGCAAACCACAGTTATGCACGTTCGTGACTTGTGGCCGTGTACGTACATGGCTCTCTGTGTTTCAGTGATTAGGGTCACAGGCACGGGCATGAAATCCACAAAGGCATCATATGGTATTATATAGTCATGTTCGCTTGTGTTTGTGTTCCGAATGATTCAGTTGACTCGTTCAGACGGAGAGGCACAGACGAGAAGCCCATGGAGGCATAGTTTAGTATTAGGCAGAGTCACGTTCATGCGTTTATTGCGCAAATCGAACAGAATTGGGTTCTGATATGAACACTCACTGTTTACTTTGTCAGGCAATGAGTGGCAGATTCGAGAGACGCTATTTTTGAAAGCACGGGCGTGAAGTCTCTACAATCACCGTTCTGTACCAAGTAGCGACATGTCTTGTGTAATCAAGAAGGCATGGTCGTGGCTTTCCGTGTTACAATGTTTGTCACGTAAAAGACCCACGGTCAAGGAGAAGCACTACTCTACCTCCAACACAGGCACAGTTATACATGCATTGCGTGCATGATAGATACATACGAGAGGCATGGCTGTACATGCAACACACGCACGGTTATACATACATCATGCTTCCCTCTATTCCAAAAACAATCTACTTTGTGTTTTTTTATCATGGTGCCACACAACATTTTATAGTTCCAACGATTGTACAAAGGCACAGAACTTCACATTTGACGCAGCGGTAGATCAGAATAACGATGACCGTGCCTTCTCAAAAATGGAGAGGCCGCTCACTCACTATGACATGTTGTAGCACCAAAACAAGAAGAGATAAAACTAGATTCATTTTAGCGCTCGAGAGCTCCTTTATGTCGGCACACAGCACACAAAAAAACAAGCCTACACACGGTCCAAACAGTACAACGGTTGTTTGATAATGTTTACACAGAACCAGAGCTCAAAACATCACAACAACAGATAACTCCACAAGCTTGAACAACTAACACCACACCTGATATCAGCATCCATATCTGAATGGATCCGTCAAATCCAGATACTCAACGGTTCTCTTTTTTAAATCCGAACCAACACAACTGCAACTTGATGATAATTTAAGACGAGCGCAATTGGAAGCCTTTTTGTGCCACTTCAGAACCCTTTGTTGCTCTTTGTAAAATACTCCCGTGAACTCTTTAGGAGGGGAGATAAACTTAATGCTGATGGTCTCTAGATCCTTCGCACTTAGAACAAAGAATGTCGCAAATTCAATGTAACTCTGCGAGGAAACATAATCTTCAAGCGTTACTCTCTTCACACAAATGTCGTGATGTTTGAGAAATTGCGGGTGCTTAAGACGCCATTTGGTTTTTTCACCATGAAGAATCAACCGTCCCTAAAAACACACATGAAAGGTTGAAAATACTTAGCTTATATAAAAATACATACGGAGCATCAAAAAACCAAATGAAAAAATAAATTCTACCAGCTCCGTAACAAGAACTTTGACATAGACTTGCCTAGATATGGATGTATCCAACAGTAAATCATGTGTAGATACTGGTGCATCCGTTCCAGCCAAATTTAAGACAAGCATTTTGAAAATGGAAGGAGTACTACAGTACGCATATTTTTGAAGATCATCACCTCGACAAACAAGTTCTCGAGTTTTGGAAAAATTTGCAACAAGCAAATGACGAGATCCACTTTATATTCCATGTAGATAAACAAGGTCTTGACAGATTGACGCATTCTTGTTAGACTGACTGCCTCCAAACCCTTGATGAAAATTAACAGAAGATGGATCACAAAACTAATAGAATAAAGGATGGATGAAATAAAACTTGTTTCCTCACAAAGAAAATACAGTTAGGAAGATTGTGAAAACTCAATACCGCAAGACATGTGAGACCATACGCATCTATGCATTTATCCAGTTCAGGTGCAGAGACACAGGTTACCTCCAAGTCCACACCCTACGTGAAGCAAAGAACATAGATCATCAAATTAGTAGAACAAACATCGGAACAAGTGCATCTGTGTTCCAGTATCATGGAAAGTCAGTACCTCACAGCGTGTGAAGGGAGACACGAAAACGAATTCACCCAGCATCTCCAGTTTAGGTGCAGAGACAATGTTACCAACGAGTCGCCAACCTGAATATCGTGGATCCCCCGTTGAAGCAAAGGGGCATCCTCAATAATGAGTTAGCCGTGTGCACAACGAACGTCGATTCTTACAAGGTTATGAGACTCAATTGTGATGCGACCAACTCCTCTACTGCAAACAAGCAGCAGGCACTCGAGTGCAGGGCAACTAGAGTGGATCATGCTTTGTAGCGAGACGTCTTATATACCAACTTCCACAAGCGACAGTCTTTTCACCAGCGGTAGCTTAAGCGTCCCTACATAATTGTGTGGTATTTGGCAAAGAGCAAAGGCGAGGGTGTGCAAAGAGGAGGAAAACTGAAACACAGACTCCGGTGCTGAGGGCCTAGATGAAGTACATACATCCAGTGGTGTGATCTCTTGCGTCACGAATTCTGGGAACATATAGTAGAACTCACGAACCTGGAGATTGTTCAGCTTTGAGGATAGGAGCCAGGCATCAACGGTGGCGGGTCTGCATCGTAGGTAGCACGCCGGGATAGAGAGGTGGCTAACCGAGCCCTGGTGGGCGGATAGGATGCATTCTGGAAGACTAACAACATCAGCGAAATATTTTCGAGAGCGCCGAGTTCTGAAATAGCATTTACGGACGCGCTCCTCGGTGAAGACGGACACCCTAGGCGTGGTCTCCATATGAACTGTTTCTCCATCGTTAAAAAGATGGCCAACAGAAATCTCGCGGTAGTCGAGATTCAGAGGAGCGATGGGCCATAAAGGACGCCAGCGATGTGCGAGGATTAGAGTATGGATACCCTCCTGGATGGGGAGACAAGAGATGATCTCACCTAGGACGGCGTCGAGGAGATCGCTGATGCGATCCACATGACATCCTTCTTCTTCTTCCTCGGATCGCGAGGGAGCACGGTCGCCGCTTCCATCCCCTCCAATGACCAGCACACCACCAGAAGGCAGTGTCACCAGCGGCACCACTTTCGACCTCTTGGTGCTACGAGCAGGGCATTCCATCTCCACCTCCATTCCTGGGGTGGCGCCGCCCACGACCAGTGCTAAGTGAGGTGGATCTGGAGAAATGGATAACATCCTGTAAATCCACAAAACGACTTCAATATCCACGACGAGGAGTGGAGGGGTCTAGATTAATTACCTCTTTTTTCTTTTGACGGGAGGGTCCGGGTTAATTACTACTCATAGCAAGTAAATGGTAGGTGGCTGCTTGAAACATTAAATAGAGCCGTGGCTTTCAAGGTACGAGATGCACGGTTGAACATGCAGACCAAGCACGGGCGTGCCCCACCATGTTTTAATTATTTACGTCACACATTCAATAGAAGAATCTATTTGACGTTGGAAGCACGGTTCTACAGTCATCTTGCCTCTGTGAGCAGCAAAATTTTCCACGAGCACGTTGACAATTAAGTCACTAGAAGATTCAAGGCCGTGGCTCTGCTTTGCAGATGATTCTGCTGAAACGCTCACGGACAAAACCAATGAAGCGTGGCAGAGGCACGACTTGTCACGTACCAGACACATGGTCCTGCCTTCGGCATTGTAACGCACTTTTCTAGATGCCACGCAGGCACGGTCGTGATTCCGCGTGCCTCAGTAGCATGTAAAGACGTGATTCTCTCACAGGAAACGTTGTGAACCTACTGCCAGACACTATATCCATTTTTGAAACAGAAACACAAACACAATCGTGACCCGTTGTGTTTGAAATCTTTGCATCACAAACACAACCGTCAATAAGTCCTGCAGAGTGACGAGTGACTGTCCGTGTTACAATTGTTTTCGTTGCAAGATTTTAACTCAAATGCACAAGGGCGACTTTCTAAGTTATTATCCAGAGTCATGTTCGTGTCTCTTTGTGTTCCAAATGATTTCGTTGACTCTATCACCAGGAGAGGCACGGTATGGAGGCCCAGAGAGGCATGCTTGCATTTTACGCGGGGTCACGTTCGTGCATTTATAGCGGAAACCCTCGGCAGCCGCCTCATCTGTGATTCAGTGTTTCGGGTCATAGGCACGTGCATGAAGCATTCAAAGGCATGGTCGGTGGTATTACATAGAGTCACGCTAGCATGTGACTCTATCAGACGGAGATGCACGGGCGCTTAGCCCACGGAGCTGATCCTTTGTCTTACGCACAGCCACGGGCGTTTACTCTATGAGGCACAGATTGGCCTACATGAGAGTTGTTTTAAAAAAAGCTTATTTCCTTGTATTTAAAATCACGGACATGAACTCCCTACGGACACGGTTCCGTATTCAGTTGCGTCACACTTCTTTCTTGATGTTACGTATATTATTCGATATAAAAGGCGTGGATGTTCATGGCTGTCTGTATTTCATTGTTTCATAGTGAAGCACGGGCATAGTAATTTGTGAAGCTAGCGATGACACGCTTTTAAACAAAGCACAAGCACAGTGGTTCCACGACAAGCATGTCTCGATTTGCAGAAACAGCACTGTCGTGGTTCTACAAGACGCACAGTATGTTTCCACCCAAACGTTCGCCACAAAGTCACAGACATACACAAAGTAAGTGTCGTGCAGTGATAACAGACGCACAGTCTTACAGGCACAAGAGGCACGAGCGCCTCTGTATTGTAAAATATTTCAGCTAATGAGTTATTTGGAGAGGCACGGCCGTCACATCATAGGTGACTGTGTGTTCCAAATGATTTTAGTCGCTCGCTCTATTCACAAAAGCAAATCCAAACTTACATACGGTGCACAAAAACATGAAAACTTGATAGTTTTTTGAGCTTGTGAGTTGCTTCCCGGCTGAAGAGCACAAAAACAAGTTCCTGACAACCTTACAGACAGTGCATAAAGTACAAGCTGGAAATCCAAACTGGAAAGCATGCAACAACACCTATCTATGACAGCCGGATAACCGTTTTCAACATTCACAAGTCAATGGATCTGGCAAATCCATGATTCGACACTGGTTTGTCCAGATGTGTACTTTTAAATCCAAGTTCATATGCCTACAATACCCTGACAATATAAGACGAGCACGTCTAGAAGCCTTGTTGCCCCATTGAAGCACCTCTTCTTGACATTTATAAAATCCTTCAGTGATGTTGTCGGGGGGTGAGAAACTTAAGCCTCATAGTCTCTAACTCCTTTGCATTCATAACAAAGAACGCTGCAAATTCAATGTTTTTCTTGCAGTGTACATATTTTTCCAGCGTTACTGTCTTTAGATGAATGTCATGTTGTTTGAGAAACACCCGGTGCTTGTGGCGCCACTTGTTTGTTACACCTTCCTCGCGGCATACTCCTCCCTGAAAATGCATGAAGAGTGAGAATACTTGAGGACTACAAGGGGAAAGAGAGGCCTCCAATATAGTACACTATGGATTGTATGTGCTTTCAATGCGTCTGGAAACCATTACCTCGATCAACAAGTTCTCTAGGCTAGGAAAGCATCGCATCAAGGCAACAACCATGTTCAGATTTAATGACATGTGGATAAGCAGGGTCTTCACAGATTGAACCGCCATTGATAGGCTGACTACAGACAAAGCCTGCACCAAGCACATATCATAAAACTAGATGGATAAATGTTTGCATGGCATGAAACTTGGGCAGTGGAACGAATGCAACTGAAGAGTATAGTGCAAAAGGTGAGTACCTCGATAACTGTAGAGCCAAAAACAATCTTGGATTCGGGAAATCCTTCGTAAAAATTGCCCAGACACTCGAGTTTAGGTGCAGAGAAGACAGTTATCTGCAACTGCCAGCTCTGAATATCGTGAATCAGTCATTTAAGTGAGGGCGCATCCTCAACAACGAGTTCACCATTCTCACAAAGGATATAGATGAGTTCAACTTTGGCTGAGTTTATTCTGATGTAGTGGTCCAGGTTATTGCAAACAAGCAGGAGCCACTCGAGGGCAGGGAAACCATGGTTGATTATGCTTTGCAGTGAGACGTCTGATATATCAACCTCCAAAAACGAAAGCCTCTTAAGCATTGGAAGTTTGAACAATTGTGCATACTTATCAGGTATCTGGCAAAGAGAAAATATGACGGTGTGCAGCGAGGAGGAGCAACATGGAAGTCGGTGGCGAGGGTGCGGACGAAGAGAATTCGTGTGGTAGTGTGATGGTTTTTCCCATGAAACGTGGGAACATGTAGTAGAACTAGAGAACCTGTAGATTTTTCAGTCTTGGGGATCGAAGCCAGGCATCGACTGCAGAGGGTCTGTAGTGGAGGTAGCATGCGGGAATGCAGAGGCAATGAACTGCGCCCCCATGGCCGGAGAGGATGGCTTCCGGAAGGCACGAACCATCAACTTCAGGCTGAAAACTGCACCGAGTTCCAAAATATCTAATGTGAATGACATCCTTGCTGGGGAGCATCGAGGCTACGTCGATATGAACTATTTATAGGGGCTTAAAAAGACGACCGCCAGGGATCTCACTGCAGTCGAAATTCAGAGGAGCGGTGCGCCATAAAGGACGCCACCGACGTGTGAGGATTTGAGTGCGGCTGCCCTCCTTAGTGGAAAGATGGGAAATGATCTCACCGAGGACACCGTCCGGGAGGTCGCTGATGCGGTCCGGGCAAGACTCCTCTTCTTGATCCTCGGATCCACTAGGTGCATCGTCGCTGCTTCCAGCTGCTACCGCCAAACCACCAGAGGAAGGCATCGCCAGTGGCGCAAGCCTCGCCCTCTTGGTGCTCGGGGCAGCGGAGTGGACCTCCATCTCTGTCTCCGTTGCTAGGATCGCGCCGCCTGCGAGTGCCGCTATATGTGGCGTGGATCTGGACAGGCGGTGTGTAACACCCCGGATGTAATTTACCTTATATGTATCCCAACTCTTGCCGTTTCCGGTGCTAAGTTATTTTATTTCCTCGGGTTTGGGTTTTTGTCTCCGTGTGTTGTTGCCTTTGTCATGCATCTCTTATCATGTCATCATGTGCATTGCATTCGCATACGTGTTCGTCTCATGCATCCGAGCATTTTCCCCGTTGTCCGTTTTGCATTCCGGCGCTCCTATCTCCTCCGGTGCCCCTTTCTACCTCTTTTCGTATGTGTGGGGGTTAGACATTTCCGGATTGGGCCGAGACTTGCCATGCATCCTTGGTTTACTACCGTAGACCGCCTGTCAAGTTTCGTGCCATTTGGACTTCGTTTGATACTCCAACGGTTAACCGAGGGACCGAAAAGGCCTCATGTGTGTTGCAGCCCAACACCCCTCCAATTTGGCCCAAAACCCACCTAAACCATCTCCATCGTCTTGGTCATTCGATCACGATCGCGTGGCCGAAAACCGCACTCCATATGGAGCTTCCTAGCTCCCTCTACGCCTATAAATAGATCCCCATTCTAAATCCCGGATCCCCTCTTTTCAAACCCTAGATTTCCTGCTCCCCTCGCCGCCGGACACGTCCGCCCGCCGCCGCCGACCAACGGGACGCCGCCACGTCAGCCCCGCGGCGCCCTACATCGCCGCCTCCACCGCAGGCTCGTGAGCCCACGGCCGGCCCCCGCGGCCCATCGCGCGCGCGCCGCCCCTCGTCTGCCCCGCCGCCCGGCTCCTCACTCGCGCCGCCTCGATCCGCCTTCGTGCCGCCGCCTCGCCACTTCCTCGCCGGCGACCGCCGCTCCACCGCGCCGGCGACCGTTGCCTCGCCGTCCTGCCGCTATGACCGTCGCCTCGCCGTCCCTCGCCGCGCCGCCCCGCCCCGGCGACGAATCCGGCCTCCTCCCCGCTCGTCTTCCTCCGATCCGGCCGACCCCAACGTCAACTCCGATGGAACGGCAACGAACCTCGATTTCTGTGCATGAGCCCGATCCAGATCTGGATCTGAGAGAGAGGGTTGAATTTCTCCCTCTCCCCTTATTTTTTTGCGATTTCATCATGTCGTAACTCCGTATCCGTAGCTCCGATTTGCGCGTGTAGCAGATCAAAATGTTCGGCTCAACGAGTACATCACTTCATCTCTTTGCATCATTTTCATTTGAGCTCATCTTGATGCCCGAAATGCTGTTGGAAGAGAGCTATGTGATATAATTGCCAGATCTGTCTCATCAAATAGATATTTGTCATTTTTGCCATGATTAATGAGTGCATGATATGCTCCTGAGCTCTACATGAGTTTTGTTGCATGCCATGCCATCTTTACAGAGGTGCTTACCATGTATTTTTCTGATATTTGTGGTGACTAGCACAAGCTTGCAAAGTAGTGTAATCGGTAATGCTTATTTCAGGGACTTAGAATTTCTCTAAGTCCTTGTCCTCATTTTGTCATTATGCCATATGTTCATGTTGTTTCCTAGTGACACATGCCTGTTTTGAGGATGATCAGTAAGGATGTTTTGTTAACATTGTGGTGCTCTATCCATCCATGTCTTTGTTTGCATTTATGGAGCACCCTAGCTTGAGTACATCGAGCTCTACTTTCGCTATTTCGTGATTCCTGGCAGATTGTTGACTTGTTAGCGATTTTGCCGAGGATGTTGCTATTGATCCGTGCATGCTATGTTGTTGTTCTTGCCATGTCTAGCTTCTATGCCATGTATTATTGATGGTTGTATGCTTAGTTTGTCATGCCATGCTCTGTAGTGAGTGCATCGAGCTCGTAAACATGCCTACTCGTTAACTGATTTGCATGCTCCAGTTTTTCTCTAAGTCTGAGATCTGTTTATGTTTTTGCCATGTTCACATGCTTGCAATTGTATTTTCTGATCCCTTTTGGCTCAAGGTCACTAAGGACTTTTGTTAAGTGCTTTGAGTAGCTTCATGTCATGCCTTGATTTGCCATGTTAAGTTCCTGTAGCATGTAGTTTTCATGCTCCAAAGTGTGCCTCCTGATGATAAATTCCAGACTTGTGTTAATTTCACTAAGTCTGAAATCCTGTTATCATTTGCATTTTTGCCATGCTTGTTTGAACCTGTTAATGGATGAATTGGCCGTAGCTTAGTGTTCATCTTTTGTCAGGCATCATGAGTGGATCCCTGCCATGTATTTTGTTGTCATGTTTGAGTGCTGTAGCATAATTATCTTGATGCTTTTAGATGGCTACTTGCTGATTATCGTGGGCCGGTGCCATATTTGTTTTCCTTGCCTTTCCCAAACCGTGCATCCGATTCCGGTGATCTTTATCTCGATTTCAACCGAAATCACCTCACCTTTCCAGTGGCACTCTTGGATTTCCATGTTGAGGCCAGGTTCAATCATTCCTTGTCAAATCTTGCATATGCATCACATACCGCATCCCACATAGCATACCATGTTTGCATCATGTTTATTTGAGCATTGCACGTGGTTGATTGTGTTCCTTTTTCTTGTTTGTCTTGTTTGGGTAGAGCCGGGAGACGAGTTCGCTAACGAGGAGCCATTGAGTTTGTTTACGAGGATCAAGTCAACTCTGACAACTTTGCAGGCAAGATGATCATACCCTCGAAATCACTTCTATCTTTGCTTGCTAGATGCTCGCTCTTTTGCTATGCCGATGCTACGATGCCTACCACTTTCTTATCATGCCTCCCAAATTGCCATGTCAAACCTCTAACCCACCATGTCCTAGCAAACCGTTGATTGGCTATGTTACCGCTTTGCTCAGCCCCTCTTATAGCGTTGCTAGTTGCAGGTGAAGATTGGAGATCGTTCCTGGTTGGAACATTGTTTATTGTTGGGATATCACTATATTATCTTGTTATCTTAAGGCATCTATATACCTGGTAAAGGGTGGAAGGCTTGGCCTTTTGCCTAGTGTTTTGTTCCACTCTTGCCGCCCTAGTTTCCGTCATATCGGTGTTATGTTCCCAGATTTTGCGTTCCTTACGCGGTTTTGTTATAATGGGAACCCCTCGATAGTTCGCTTTGAATAAAACTCCTCCAGCAATGCCCAACCTTGGTTTTACCATTTGCCACCTAGCCTCTTTTTCCCTTGGGTTTCCGGAGCCCAAGGGTCATCTTATTTAAACCCCCCCGGGCCAGTGCTCCTCTGAGTGTTGGTCCGACTGAGCTGCCTGTGGGGCCACCTCGGGGAAACTTGAGGGTTGGTTTTACTCGTAGCTAGTCTCATCTGAGTGTGCCCTGAGAACGAGATATGTGCAGCTCCTATCGGGATTTGTCGGCACATTCGGGCGGTGTTGCTGGACTTATTTTACCATTGTCGAGGATGTCTTGTAAAACCGGGATGCCGAGTCTGATCGGAATGTCTCGGGAGAAGGAATATCCTTCGTTGACCGTGAGAGGTTGTGATGGGCTAAGTTGGGACTCCTCTGCAGGGATTTGAACTTTCAAAAGCCGTGCCCACGGTTATGGGCAGATGGGAATTTGTTAATGTCCGGTTGTAGATAACATGAAACTTAACTTAGTTAAAATGAATCAACCGCGTGTGTAACCGTGATAATCTCTTCTCGGCGAAGTCCGGGAAGTGAACACGGTGTTGGAGTAATGCTTGACGTAGGTTGTTCTAGGATCGCTTCTTGATCATAGTTCTTCGTTCGTGCTTTGCCTTCTCTTCTCGCTCTCTTTTGCGAACAAGTTAGCCACCATATATGCTAGTTGCTTGCTGCAGCTCCACATATTACCTTGCCTTACCTATAAGCTTAAATAGTCTTGATCGCGAGGGTGCGAGATTGCTGAGTCCCCGTGACTCTCAGTTTACTTCCAAAACCAGATGCAGGGACAGATGATACCGTTCCAGACGATGCGCTTGAGCTCAAGTGGGAGTTCGATGAAGACTCTCGCCGTTACTATGTGTCTTTCCCAGATGATCAGTAGTGGTGCCCAGTTGGGGCGATTGGGGACCGTGTCGCATGTTGGGGTTGATCTTTATTTTGGTACCGTAGTTGGACCATGAGTGTATTGGATGATTGTAATGCTATTCATGTATTTGTGTGACGTGGCGAGTGTAAGCCAACTATGTATCCTTTCCCCTTTTATATATTTACATGGGTTGTTGTGAAGATTACCTTACTTGTGACATTGCTTTCAATGCGGTTATGCCTCTAAGTCGTGCTTCGACACGTAGGAGATATAGCCGCATCGAGGGCGTTACAAGTTGGTAATCAGAGCCTTCCCCGACCTTAGGAGCCCCCTGCTTGATCGAATCATTGGCGTTGTTGAGTCTAGAAAAAAATGTTTTGAGTCATTTAGGATTATATATATCAGAGAGTTTAGGAATTCTTTTTACTCCCCAGTCCCTTCATCGCTCTGGTAAGGCATCCTGACGTAGAGTTTTGACTCTTCTCTTCTCAAATTTCACTAAAAAAATTAGGATCACGCGGGTATCTTGGAGTTGTTCCGATCGATTTGTGACAAGAACATTGTTCTTGGTTGGTGCCTCCTGTCATTTAGGGGTTGTGGCAGTGTCCCGGGGAGTTGAGCTCCGAGGTGTTGTCGTCACAATTTTATCGTTGAGATTATGGAATTCCTGAGTTTCGCCGACACTGAAAATCTCTTTTATGCAGTTGTTGGTGAGATAACCTCGACGCCACCCAGTACTGGGGCGGGAGTTCGGGAGTATTGCCATAACTTGTATAACGGATGCTTTTCGAAGGTTGGAGTAGACGATTTCTGAAGTTTTTCTCGGTTATGTGTTGAAGGATGGATACAGCTGGATGTAGGATTTGCTAGATTTGGGTGAGATATTATGCTTCCCCTGTATCCCCAACACCTGATTGCATAACCGAAAAGGTTCGGGAGTTTCATAGGTGGGAATTCTTGTAGCTCTAGTTCTTCTTCCACGGATATTTGGTTTGAGATTGGTTGATCCTTACCGAGTATTCGTTCTTGTTCCATACCTTGTTGTTTTTCTTCTACTTCAAATTCTAAGTGGCTTCTTAATTTATGGATATGTGACCATTTCAATTGGAATACATTCGTTTATTTTGTTCGGATGTTAAGACTATATGTTGCAATTTCAACCCGTTTGATTCAGCTTCAATATATGTCAACCTCTTCAGGATGGCTCCTCCAACGCGCACGACTCCGAATCCTGATCCGCCACCACCACCTCCACCTCCGGAGGCATGGCAAGCTGTGATGGCCGCTACCAATGCAAACACGCAGCTGATCATGCAACTTCTTCAAGAGCGCAATCAAGGGAACCAGGGCCAAGGCAACAATCAGAACCACTTTTCTACACTCAACTAGTTCCTTGCTAACCAGCCAAAGACCTTCAGCAATTGTGTTGAGGCAAGAGACGCTGATGATTGGCTCATGGACATATGCAAGCATTTCAAGTGCACTAACGTCGGGCCTGAGGACTTTGTCAAGTTCGCCTCCTTCCAACTCAAAGACCAAGCTGCAGAATGGTTTTAGCAGTACAAAGATTCCAGAGGAGGCCGTGTGATTACCTGGGATGAATTCCGTCAAGACTTCAAAGCTCATCATATTCCTCAGAGCGTGGTTGAAAGTAAGCGTGAGGAATTCCGCAACCTGAAGCAAGGCTCTATCTCTGTTTACGAGTAGAACAAGATGTTTCAGAAGCTCGCCCGTTTTGCTAAGCAGGGCGTCCCTGACGAGAAGAGCATGATATACCAGTTCAGGGGTGGTCTCAGAGAAGAAATCCAGCTAGCTCTCGTTCTCTTTGAGCCCAAGAGGTACGATGAGTTTTACAACATGGCAATGAAGCAAGAGACTGCTCAACTGAAGTGTGATGCTTCCAAGAAGCGAGTCAGAGATGCTACTCCTTCTTCCTCAACTCAAGTGGCTAAGCAGCAGAAGTATTGGCTTCCTCCTCCTCTGTTCCGTCAGCCTTATCAGCAGAAGAGCAAAGGTGGCAGTGGATCTTCCCACCCACCCAACCCTGGCTTTCAGAACAAGACTTCGTCTCAAGCTCCAAGATCAAGTGCTCCGTATCACCGTCCGCTCTCGGAGGTCACATGCAACAAGTGCCAACAGAAGGGTCACTATGCCAAAATGCTTCAATAAGAGGCGTCTCCCTCCTCCTCCTCCTCCTCCTCCTGTGAGATCGGCAAGTATAGCTGTGGTCAAGCATAACCCCAAGCACGCCAAGGTCAACTTGATGAATGCAGCTCAGGCAGAGGACTCGTTAGATGTCATCATGGGTAACCTTCCTGTTAACGATATTCCAGCTAAAGTACTTTTTGACTCTGGTGCATCGCATTCCTTCATGTCATTCCCTTTTGCATCGGAGAACAATTTTGGTACTAAGGCATTACCTAGAGCATTGCAAGTTGTTTCCCCGGCTAGGCGTCTGAGTTCTAGCATGATGGTTCCGGATATTGCTATCATGATGGGTGATTTCAAGTTTCTGGCTTCTCCAATGGTCCTTGGTAACTCGGATATTGATCTTATTCTTGGGATGGACTGGCTTTCTAAGCACAAGGCTTAGCTTGGTTGTGCAGCCAGGAAAATTCAATTGACTCATTCATCTGAGGATGTAATTGTCTTTGCCGCACGTGATGATACAATCCGTCTGTTTTCTCTCAATGAGAAGGGTGAACTGGATGCCATCTCTCAAATTCCAATCGTTTGCGAATATCAAGACGTCTTTCCAGAAGAGCTTCCAGGAATGCCTCCGCATCGGCTAGTTGAATTCGTCATCGATCTTGAGCCTGGCACGGAACCTGTTTGCAAACGTCCTTACAAGCTTGGACCTGAAGAGTTGAAGGAGCTGAAGAAGCAACTCGATATTCAAGAGCGAATGGGTGTCATCTGACCTAGTTCTTCTCCGTGGGGTTGTGGAGTTATTTCTGTGAAGAAGAAGGATGGAACGGACCGACTTTGTGTTGACTACCGTCCATTGAACAAGAAGACTATAAAGAACAAGTACCCACTTCCCAACATCAACGAGCTGTTTGAACAACTCAAAGGTGCTCAAGTATTCTCCAAGCTTGATCTCCGTATGGGCTATCACCAGATTCGAATCCCTGAGCAAGATATCCCCAAGACAACATTCAGAACAAGCTATGGTTCATATGAATACACTGTCATGTCTTTTGGTCTCGTCAACGCTCCTCCGACTTTCTCTCGCATGATGAACTTCATCTTCAATGCCTACACAAATGACTTCGTATTGGTCTACCTCGATGACATTCTGGTATTTTCGAAGAACAAGGAAGATCATGCCAAGCACTTGCGTTTGGTGCTCGATAAGCTCAGAGAACATCAGTTCTATGCCAAGTTCTCAAAGTGCGAGTTTTGGCTCGATGAGGTTCTCTATCTTGGGCATATCATCTCTGCCAAGGGCATAACGGTGAATCCTGAGAAGGTGTCTGCAATTGTGAATTGGGAACCACCTCAGAACGTGAAGCAACTCCGCAGCTTCCTTGGTCTCGCAAGCTATTATCGAAGGTTCATTGAGAACTTTTCAAAGATCGCGAAGCCTCTTTCAAACCTTCTCCAAAAGCACGTGAAGTACATTTGGTCTCCTGAATGTGACATCGCTTTCAACACCTTGAAAGAGAAATTAGTCACTGCTCCAGTTCTGACTCCTCCTGATGAATCCAAACCGTTCAAGGTCTTCTGCGATGCCTCTCTTCAAGGTCTTGGTGCAGTGTTGATGCAAGAGAAGAAAGTTGTGGCTTATACCTCTCGCTAGTTGAAGCCCAACGAGAAGAACTACCCCACTCATGACCTCGAGTTGGCGGCAGTTGTGCATGCTCTTTTGGCTTGGAGACATCTCTTATTGGGAAGAAAAGTGGACATCTTCACTGACCACAAGAGTCTCAAGTACATCTTCACTCAGCCTAATCTCAACCTCAGGCAGACTCGTTGGGTCGAAATGATTCAAGAGTATAATTTGAGCATCGAATATACTCTAGGCAAGGCCAATGTAATTGCTGATGCATTGAGCAGGAAGGCTTACTGCAACAGTTTGATTCTCAAGCCTTACCAACCCGAGCTTTGTGAAGCTTTCCGCAAACTCAATCTGCAAGTTGTTCCTCAAGGTTTCCTCGCCAACCTTTAAGTCTCTCCTACTTTGGAAGATCAGATTCGCGAGGCTCAACTTCTTGATGCTATGGTGAAGAAGGTGAAGATTGGGATTGCCAAGAGTCAACCCAAGTACAAGTGCTATCGCCTTGATGACAAGGATACTCTCTTCTTCGAGGATCACATTGTTGTGCCTAAAGGTGACCTTCGTAAAGCCATTATGAACGAGGCTCACAATTCTCTCCTCTCCATCCACCCTGGGAGTATGAAGATGTACCAGGACCTCAAGCAGGCTTATTGGTGGACTCGAATGAAGCGCGAGATTGCTCAGTTCGTGAATGAATGTGATGTCTGCAGAAGAGTGAAGGTAGAACACCAACGACCAGCTGATCTCCTCCAACCTCTTGCCATTCCAGAATGGAAGTTTGACCACATTGAGATGGACTTCGTGACGGGATTTCCAAAGTCCAAGCGTGGCAATGATGCTATATTCGTTGTCATCGACAAACTCACTAAAGTGGCTCATTTCCTGCCTATCAAAGAGTCTATCACTGCAGCTCAGTTGGCGGAGCTTTATACCTCTCAGATTGTCTCTCTGCACGACATACCACAGTTGATTTCTTCAGACCGTGGCAGCATCTTTACCTCCAAGTTTTGGGATTCTTTTCAGAAGGCCATGGGCACCAACATCCGTTTCAGCACAGCTTTTCATCCTCAAACGAGTGGTCAAGTTGAGCGTGTCAATCAGATTCTTGAAGATAGGCTCAGGGCTTGCATTATCTCTTTCGGTATGAAGTGGGAAGATTGTCTTCCATATGCCGAGTTCTCCTACAACAACAGCTTTCAAGCGAGTTCGAGCAAGGCCCCATTTGAAATTCTCTATGGCAAGAAGTGCCGTACTCCTCTTAACTGGTCAAAGACCGGTGAACGTCAACTTCTTGGAAATGACTTGATCACAGAGGTAGAGGAGATGTGCAAAGTCATTCGTGATAACCTGAAAGCAGCGCAATCGCGCCAGAAGAGCTACTATGATAGTAAGCATCGTGATTTGGCTTTCGAGATCGGAGACCATGTTTACCTCCGCGTCTCTCCAATGAAAGGTACTCGGCGCTTCGGTATCAAAGGGAAGCTTGCCCCTAGATACGTGTGTCCTTTCAAGATCGTCAGCAAGAGAGGCGATCTCGCCTATCAACTCGAGCTTCCATCCAACTTTGCAAACGTGCACGACGTGTTCCATGTCTCTCAGCTCCGCAAGTGCTTCAAGACCCCTGACCGCACCGTTAACTTCGAAGACATTGATCTCCAAGAAGACCTCTCTTATCGTGAGCACCAAGTTGCTATTCTTGAAGAGACTAAACGCAAGACTCGCAATAAGTCAATCAAATTCCTCAAAGTCAAGTGGTCACACCATTCGGACCGTGAAGCCACCTGGGAACGCGAGGATCACCTCCGTTCTGAGTACCCGGCGTTTTTCCAGTCCTAGATCTCAGGACGAGATCCTTTCGTAGTGGTGGAGTGTTGTAACACCCCGGATGTAATTTACCTTATATGTATCCCAACTCATGCCATTTCCGACGCTAAGTTATTTTATTTCCTCGAGTTCGGGTTTTTGTCTCCGTGTGTTGTTGCCTTTGTCATGCATCTCTTATCATGTCATCATGTGCATTGCATTCGCATACGTGTTCGTCTCATGCATCCGAGCATTTTCCCCGTTGTCCGTTTTGTATTCCGTCGCTCCTATCTCCTCCGGTGCCCCTTTCTACCTCTTTTCGTATGTGGGGGTTAGACATTTCCGGATTGGGCCGAGACTTGCCATGCGGCCTTGGTTTACTACCGGTAGACCACCTGTCAAGTTTCGTGCCATTTGGACTTCGTTTGATACTCCAACGGTTAACCGAGGGACCGAAAAGGCCTCGTGTGTGTTGGAGCCCAACACCCCTCCAATTTGGCCCAAAACCCACCTAAACCATCTCCATCGTATCGGTCGTTCGATCACAATCGCGTGGCTGAAAACCGCGCTCCATTTGGAGCTTCCTAGCTCCCTCTACGCTTATAAATACATCCCCATTCTAAATCCCGGATCCCCTCTTTTCAAACCCTAGATTTCCTGCTCCCCTCGCCGCCGGACGTGTCCGAATAGGCCCGGACACGTCCGCCCGCCGCCGCCGACCAACGGGACGCCACCACATCAGCCCCGCGGCGCCCCACATCGCCACCTCCACCGCGGGCCCGTGAGCCCACGGCCGGTCCCCGAGGCCCATCGCGCGCGCGCCGCCACTCGTTTGCCCCGCCGCCCGGCTCCTCACTCGCGCCGCCTTGATCCGCCTTCGCGCCGCCGCCGCCTCGCCACTTCCTCGCCGTCGACCGCCGCTCCACCGCGCCGGCGACCGTCGCCTCGCCGTCCTGCCACGACGACCGTCGCCTCGCCGTCCCTCGCCGCACCGCCCCGCCCCGGCGATGACTCTGGCCTCCTCCCCGCTCGTCTTCCTCCGGTCCGGCCGACCCCGACGTCAACTCCGGTGAACGGTGACGAACCTCGATTTCCGTGCATGAGCCCGATCCAGATCTGGATCTGAGAGAGAGGGTTGACTTTCTCCCTCTCCTCTTATTTTTTTTGCGATTTTCATCATGTCGTAACTCTGTATCCGTAGCTCTGATTTGCGCGTGTAGCATATCAAAATGTTTGTCTCAACGAGTAGATATATTCATCTCTTTGCATCATTTTCATTTGAGCTCATCTTGATGCCCGAAATGCTGTTGGAAGAGGGCTATGTGATATAATTGCCAGATCTGTCTCATCAAATAGATATTTGTCATTTTTGCCATGATTAATGAGTGCATGATATGCTCCTGAGCTCTACATGAGTTTTGTTACATGCCATACCAGCTTTACATAGGTGCTTACCATGTATTTTTGTGATATTTGTGGTGACTAGCACAAGCTTGCAAAGTAGTGTAATCGGTAATGCTGATTTCAGGGACTTAGAATTTCTCTAAGTCCTTGTCCTGATTTTGTCATTATGCCATATGTTCATGTTGTTTCCTAGTGATCCGTGCCTCTTTTGAGGATGATCAGTAAGGATGTTTTGTTAACATTGTGGTGCTCTATCCATCTATGTCTTTGTTTGCATTTGTGGAGCACCCTAGCTTGAGTCAATCGAGCTCTACTTTTGTTATTTCGTGATTCCCGGCAGATTGTTGACTTGTTAGCGATTTTGCCGAGGATGTTGCTATTGATCCGTGCATGCTATGTTGTTGTTCCTGCCATGTCTAGCTTCTATGACATGTATTCTTGATGGTTGTATTATTAGTTTGTCATTCCATGCTCTGTAGTGAGTGCATCGAGCTCGTAAACATGCCTACTCGTTAACTGATTTGCATGCTCCAGTTTTTCTGTAAGTCTGAGATCTGTTTATGTTTTTGCCATGTTCACATGCTTGCAATTGTATTTTCTGATCCCTTTTGGCTCAAGGTCACTAAGGGACTTTTGTTAAGTGCTTTGAGTAGCTTCATGCCATGCCTTGCTTTGCCATGTTAAGTTCCTATAGCATGTAGTGTTCATGCTCCAAAGTGTGCCTCCTGATGATAAATTCCAGACTTGTGTTAATTTCACGAAGTCTGAAAACCTGTTATCATTTGCATTTTTGCCATGCTTGTTTGAACCTGTTAGTGGATGAATTGGCCGTAGCTCAGTGTTCATCTCTTGTCAAGCATCATGATTGGATCCCTGCCATGTATTTTGTTGTCATGTTTGAGTGTTGTAGCATAATTATCTTGATGCTTTTAGATGGCTACTTGCTGATTATCGCGGGCCGGTGCCATATTTGTTTTGCTTGCCTTTTCCAAACCGTGCATCCGATTCCAGTGATCTTTATATCGATTTCAACCGAAATCACCTCACCTTTCCAGTGGCACTCTTGGATTTCCAAGTTGAGACCAGGTTCAATCATTCATTGTCAAATCTTGCATATGCATCACATACCGCATCCCGCATAGCATACCATATTTGCATCATGTTTATTTGAGCATTGCACGTGGTTGATTGTGTTCCTTTTGCTTGTTTGTCTTGTTTGGGTAGAGCCGGGAGACGAGTTCGCTAACGAGGAGCCCGTTGAGTTTGCTTACGAGGATCAAGTCAACTCTGACAACTTTGCAGGCAAGATGATCATACCCTCGAAATCACTTCTATCTTTGCTTGCTAGATGCTCGCTCTTTTGCTATGCCTATGCTACAATGACTACCACTTGCTTATCATGCCTCCCAAATTGCCATGTCAAACCTCTAACCTACCATGTCCTAGAAAACCGTTGATTGGCTATGTTACCGCTTTGCTCAGCCCCTCTTATAGCGTTGCTAGTTGCAGGTGAAGATTGGAGATCGTTCCTTGTTGGAACATTGTTTATTGTTGGGATATCACTATATTATCTTGTTATCTTAATGCATCTATATACCTGGTAAAGGGTGGAAGGCTTGGCCTTTTGCCTAGTGTTTTGTTCCACTCTTGCCGCCCTAGTTTCCGTCATATCGGTGTTATGTTCCCGGATTTTGCGTTCCTTACGCGGTTGGGTTATAATGGGAACCCCTCGATAGTTCGCTTTGAATAAAAATCCTCCAGCAATGCCCAACCTTGGTTTTACCATTTTCCACCTAGCCTCTTTTTCCCTTGGGTTTCTGGAGCCCAAGGGTCATCTTATTTAAACCCCCCCGGGCCAGTGCTCCTCTGAGTGTTGGTCCGACTGAGCTGCCTGTGGGGCCACCTCGGGGAAACTTGAGGGTTGGTTTTACTCATAGCTAGTCTCATCTGAGTGTGCCCTGAGAACGAGATATGTGCAGCTCCTATCGGGATTTGTCGGCACATTCGGGCGGTGTTGCTGGACTTGTTTTACCATTGTCGAGGATGTCTTGTAAAACCGGGATGCCGAGTCTGATTGGAATGTCTCGGGAGAAGGAATATCCTTCGTTGACCGTGAGAGCTTGTGATGGGCTAAGTTGGGACTCCCCTGCAGGGATTTGAACTTTCGAAAGACATGCCCGCGGTTCTGGGCAGATGGGAATTTGTTAATGTCGGGTTGTAGATAACATGAAACTTAACTTAATTAAAATGAATCAACCGCATGTGTAACCGTGATGGTCTCTTCTCGGCGGAGTCCGGGAATTGAACACGGTGTTGGAGTAATGCTTGACGTAGGTTGTTCTAGGATCGCTTCTTGATCATAGTTCTTCGTTCGTGCTTTGCCTTTTCTTCTTGCTCTCTTTTGCGAACAGGTTAGCCACCATATATGCTAGTCGCTTGCTGTAGCTCCACATATTACCTTGCCTTACCTATAAGCTTAAATAGTCTTGATCGCGAGGGTGCGAGATTGCTGAGTCCCCGCGACTCACAGTTTACTTCCAAAACCAGATGCAGGGACCGATGATACCGTTCCAGACGATGCACTTGAGCTCAAATGGGAGTTCGATGAAGACTCTCGCCGTTACTATGTGTCTTTCCAAGATGATCAGTAGTGGTGCCCAGTTGGGGAGATTGGGGACCGTGTCGCATGTTGGGGTTGATCTTTATTTTGGTACCGTAGTTGGACCATGAGTGTATTGGATGATTGTAATGCTATTCATGTATTTGTGTGACGTGGCGAGTGTAAGCCAACTATGTATCCTTTCCCCTTTTATATATTTACATGGGTTGTTTTGAAGATTACCTTACTTGCGACATTGCTTTCAATGCGGTTATGCCTCTAAGTCGTGCTTCGACACGTAGGAGATATAGCCGCATCGAGGGCGTTACACAGTGGATCTGGACAAATGGACTACAACCTGTCAATCCATGAAATGACTTTAATACCCACGACGGGGAGCGGAGGGGTCCAAATTAATTACTTCTTCTTTTTTCTTTTTGACAGGAGGGTCCGAGTTAAGTACTACTAGTAACAAGTAAATGGTAGGTCGGTGCTTGAAACATTAAATATAGCCACGACATTCAAGGTACGAAATGCACTATTGCACATGCAGACCAGGCACGGGCGTGCCCCTCCGTGTTTTAATTATTTACGGCACACATTCATTAGAAGAATCTGTTCGACGCCAGAAGCACGGTGGACTCGGTCGGAAGGAGAGGCATGCACGTGACACCCATGGAGGCATGGGTTTGCAGTCTCTGCAGCCACGGTTATGTACCTTTGTGACTTTCTATGTTTTAGTGATTAGGGTCACAAGCACGGGTGTCAAAACCACAAAGGCATTGTGTGGTATTATATAGTCATGTTCGCTTGTGTTTGTGTTCCGAATGATTCAGTCGACTCATTCAGTCGGAGAGGCATGGACGAGAAGCCTGTGGGGGCATACTTTAGTATTAGGCAGGGTCACATCCATGCGTTTATCGTGCATGGTCGATGGTATTACATAGAGTCATGCTCGCCTGTGACTCGATCAGATGGAGATGCACGGGCGTCTAGCCCACGGAACTGAACCTTTGTCTTATGCCACAGCCAAGGGCGTTTACTCTGTGAGGCATAGAATTGCCTATATGAGAGACACTGTTTTTAGAAGTTTATTTCCTTGTATTTAAAAGCACAGACGTGAAGTCCATATAGACACGGTTCTGTACTGAGTTGCGTCACGCTTCTTTCTTGATAAAGGCGTCAACATTCATGGCTACCTATGTTCCAGTGTCAAGGGTCACAAGCACGGGCATACTGCCCTCAAAGGCATGGCGTGCTATTATATAGAGTCATGCACAAAGGTTTTCTGATTGTATTCTGAACGAGTCAGTGGACTCGGTCAAAAGATGAGGCACGAACATCAAGCCCATGGAGGCATAGTTCATTCTTACCCGGAGTCATGTTTGTGCATTTATTATAGAAACCTAATAGAATCGGGCGACTGTCCCTGTTATAATTGTTTTCCTTGGGAGATTTTAACTCAGATGCACGAAGGCAACTTTATGTGTTTAGTAGCGTCACGGTCCTTTAGGCATGAAGGCAACTTTTTGTGTGTCAGTGTTTCAGGTCACAGGCACGGTTGTCAAGCTAACAAACGCATGACCTATAATTATCCAGCGTCACCTTCGTGTCTCTTTGTGTTCCAAATGCATCCGTTGACTCTATAACCAGGAGAGGCACGGTCGGGATGCCCAGGGAGGCATGCTTGTGTTTTACGCGGAGCCACGTTCGTGCGTTGATTGCGGAAACCCAATGTTTCGATGGGTGTCTCCTCGTATTTGGGTGTGAACACCACATGGCGCCGCTCTGGAAACCCAAGGGTCCGACGCGCGTCCCCTCCAGCGACGCCGCTCTGGCTCGTCGCCCGAGGCCAGGCTCCGGCTATTTAAGCCGGACAGAGTCTCGAAACCCTGGACATACCCTCTTCCTTGGTCTTTTCAGATCCGCACCACATATAGCGGCGTTCGCAGGCGGCGTGATCCCAGCAACGGAGATGGAGATGGAAGTCCACTCCTATGCCCCGAGCACCAAGAGGGCGAGGCTCACGCCACCAGCGACGCCTTCCTCTCATGGTTTGGCAGTAACGGCTGGAAGCAGCGAGGGTGCGCCTACTGGATCCGAGGATCAAGAAGAGCAGTCTAGTCTGGAGCACATCAACGACCTCCCGGATGCCGTACTCGGTGAGGTCATCTCCCGTCTCTCCACTAAGGAGGGCATCTGCACTAAAATCCTCGCACGACGGTGGCGCCTTGTTTGGCGCGGCGCTCCTCTAAGTCTGGACTGCCGTGAGATCCCTGTCCCATGTCTTTTTAACCCTCTAGATCAAGTACATTTCGAGTTGATCACCACGAACTCCGCCACACCGGAGGAACTCATCCGCGTAAGATACACTGGAACTGTTTTTAGAGGAGAACATGTTAGTGAAGATGATTCGTATGATGATTCGTACCTTCCAGAGGCCATCCTCTCCGGCCGTCAAAGCGCAGTTCACCGCCTCTGCATTCCGGCGTCCTACCTCCACTGCAGGCACTCCACAGTCGACGCCTGGCTTCGATCCCCAAGACTGAACAATCTCCAGGTGCTCGAGTTTTACTACCTGTTCCCACTATGTTTAAGACAACATGACATAGTGCCATTCTCATGCCCTTCGCTGATGCCATCACCACCGGCATTCAACCCTCAGATTTCCTTCTCTCTCCAAACCAATGCTTTTTCTCTTTGCAAGTTACCAGACAATTATGTACGGGCGCTTAAATTACCACTTCTCAGGAGACTCTCGCTAGTAGATGTTGATGTATCAGACGTCTCATTACAAAGCATCATCAGCTCTACTTCTCCTACACTTGAGTCTCTGCTGCTTGTTTGGACAGTCAGGCACCATTGCATCAGAATAGACACACCTAACCTTATAAGGATTGCCATTTCCTAGTTACTATGGGAAAGTTATTATAGAGGATGCCTCGTCACTTCAACGGTTGCTTTGTGATGGTCATAGCAAGAACTTGCGGATAGTTATCACCTCTGCACCTAAACTATAGGTCATGGGCAAATTATTTGATATTTTCTGTGAATCCAGCATCACAAATGACCGTATAATTATTCAGGTACTGACTTTCAACAATACTTTCACCTCCATTCGTTGGTATAAACAAGTTCCATGTAATCCAACCTTTATTCTACTAATATTATGTTTTATTCTATATGAAGTGTTTGTCGACAGTCAGCACATCCACAGTGTAGAACTCCATTCATAAAAAACGTCACTTACATTTGTATGTAATGGACAAAGTTGTATATAGTCATGGACCAGTATTAGGCACATTTGGGTGTAGACAAAACTAAAAAAATAGCTTTTATCACAATGGAGGCTATAGAATTATTCCTTCACCTTCTCTCCCAACATAATCACTCTTTATGGAGCTTAACCATTTCAAATCTTCATGTTTATTTAGGGAAGAGCCTCTAATGAAGAAATTCTTACGAACGACTGTTCTTGTAAGCACTATCACGACATTCGTTTGAAGTCACTGACGCTAGAAAGCTATGTACAACGCGAGAAAAGCATTCGATTTGTGACATTCTTTATTCTCAACGCAGCATAGCTGCAGACTATCAGGATCAAGTTTCTTCTTCAAGAAGACTTCACAGAACAATTCTACAAACAGCAACAAGAGGTGTTTCAGTGGGACAAAAAGGCTTGTAAACATGCTTGCCTTAGGTTGTCGCCAAGTTGCAACCACGAGAACTTGGATCTAAGGCACGCATGTGTTGAGCACCTGGATTTGAAGGATCCATTCACTTGTAAGTGCTGAAAACAGTGCTGGAGTGAGATGTTGCCGCCATTTTCCGGTTTGGGATTTACATAGGTGTGGTGAAACAATGCCCGTACCTTTTTTGCTCAATCTGTAACCTTGCCAACAGGGAACACGGTATTTCGGTCTCTGGCTAAACGGTCTTTTCCTCAAGCCGTACATTTCATTAGATAAACGGGCTTGAAGTCTCTGTAGCCACGGTTATGTACGTTTGTGACTTTGTGTGTTTCAGTGATAAGGGTCACAGGCACGGGAGTCAAATCCTCAAAGGCATCGTGTGGTATTATATAGAGTCATGTTCACTTGTGTTTGTTTACCGAATGATTCCATCGACTCGTTTAGATGGAGAGGCACGGACGAGAAGCCCATGGAGGTATACTTTAGTATTAGGCAGAGTCACGTTCATGCGTTTATTGTGCAATCCACACATTTCATTAGCTAAACGGACTTCAAGTCTCTGCAGCCACGGCTATGTACGTTTGTGACTTTCTGTGTTTCAGTGATAAGGGTCACAGGCATAGGCGTCAAATCCACAAAGGCATCATGTGGTATTATATAGAGTCATGTTCGCGTGTGTCTGTTTTCTGAATGATTCCGTTGAGTCGTTTAGACGGAGAGGCACGGATGAGAAGCCCATAGAGGCAAACTTTAGTATTAGGCAGAGTCACGTTCATGCGTTTATTGCGCAAGCCATACATTTCATTAGCTACACGGACATCAAGTCTCTGCAGCCACGGCTGTCTATGTACCTTTGTGACTTTCTGTGTTTCGGTGATAAGGGTCAGAGTCACAGGCGTCAAATAAGCAAAGGCATCGTGTGGTATTATATAGAGTCATGTTCGCATCTGTCTGTTTTCCGAATGATTCCGTCGACTCGTTTAGACGGAGAGGCACGGACGAGAATCCCATGGAGGTATACTTTAGTATTAGGCAGGGTCACGTCATGTGTTTATTGTGCAAACCGAACAGAATTGGTTTCTGATATGAACACTCGTTGTTTACTTTATGAGGCAATGAGTGGCAGATTAGAGAGACGCTGTTTATGAAGCGCTCAAAAGGCATGGTCGATGATATTACATAGAGCCATGCTCATGAAGATGGACGGGCATTTAGCCCATAGAGCTGAACCTTTGTCTTACGCACAGCCACGGGAGTTTACTCTATGAAGCACGGAATGGCCTATGTGACGGACACTGTTTTTAAAAGCTTATTTCCTTGTATTTAAAATCACAGATGTGAACTCCCTACGGACACGGTTCTGTATTGAGTTGCGTCACACTTCTTTCTTGATGTTACGTATATTATTCGATAAAGGCGTGGCGCCGATGTTCGTGGCTGTTTGTGTGAAGTCTCTACAGCCACGGTGCATGAAGTCTCTATAGCCACGGTTCTGTACCAAGTAGCGTCATGACCTATGCACTCAAAGCCATGGTGCGGTATTATATAGAGTCACGCTTGTCTGTATTTGTGTTCCGAATGATTCCGTCGACTCGATCAGACGGAGAAGCACGGGTGTTAAGCCCATAGAGGAAAAGCTTATTTTTACGCACAGTCACATTCGTTCTTTAATTGGGGGAACCCAGCGGAATGGGTTCAGATGTGAACACTCACTGTTTACTCTGTAAGGCACGAAATGGCCAATTCGTGAGACGCTGTTTTTAAAAGCTTATTCCCTTGTTATTAAAAGCACGAACATGAACTCTCTACGGACACAATTGCGTACTAAGTTGGGTCACACTTTTTTTCTTGATGTTACGTATATTATTCGATAGAAGCGTGGAGGTTCATCGTTGTATGTGTCACAATGTTAAGGTTCACAGGCACGGGCGTAAAGCCCTCAAAGGCATGGTATTGTATTATATAGAGTCATGCTCGCCTGTCTTTGTGTTCCGAATGATTCCGTCCACTCGATCAGATGAAGAAGCATGGTCGTTAAGCCCACAAAGGCAAAGCTTTGTCTTACGCATAGTCACGTTCGTCCTTTAATTGCGGAGACCCGGCGGAATTGGTTCATATGTGAACACCCACTGTTTACTCTGTGAGGCACGGAATGGCCTATTCGAGAGACGCTGGCCTGGTATATTGCTCGCACGGTTGTGAGACCCAGAAAGTCACGGCGTGCCATTGTGTAGAATCATGTTAGTTTGTCTACGTGTTCCAAATGATTCCGTTGAACCGTCCGCGAGCACAGGCACAACTGTGAAAACCATACAGGCATGGTTATGCTTTACACAGAGTCACATGTGTGCCTTTATTGGGGAGACCCAACGGTTCGACGGGCGTCTCCTCGAATTCGGCTGTGAATGCCACATGCCGTTGCTCCAGAAACCCAGTGGCCCGACGGGCGTCTCCTCTGGTGACACCGCTCCGGCTCGTCGCCTGAGGAGAAGCTCCGACTATTTAAGCCAGAAGATGTCTCGAAACCCTAGCCACATCCTACTCCTCCCTTTGTCTGCCGCCAGGCCATCCATTCCTCTTGGTGTTGTCAATCCCGACCATCTCCGCCATGGCTGGGCAGAAGGAGACTACTCCGGGGCGTCGTGTCCAGACATGGGAGGAGATCCCGACTGGCGGGGGTTCCTCATCTGTAAGTTCAATCTGCTGTGCTTCATTCGTTTTTCCTTTCTTTCGGGTGTGTCTTGTTGATACTGATTTATAGTCAATTGGAGCTACGGTTAGGCTGCCTCACGGTCTTCAACAGTCAATTCATTTTTTTCTTTCTCATATTTTGATGAGGGTGTGTCTCGCTGATGCTGATTTTCAATCAACTGGGGCTAGGGTTAGGCTGCATCACAAACTCCTACAGAACTCCCCTGCCCTACAGTTAGGGAGCAACTCTGGTCGAGAAAAAGGAAGGGGAGCGGTGAGCGGGGTGCCGCCAGGAAGATCTAAGAGCTCCCGCCCCGACGGTCAATTATTTGGGCCATTCTTTTGGGTCTTAGTTCAGCAGGATAATCCAGTGGACATCATCAACTTCTGGAAGAAGAAGTACGAGCGCGAAAAGGCTGAGAATGATGAGCTGTTGAAGGTCGTTGAGGGCTGTAGGGAGTTCCGCAAGGAGAGCCGTCATGAGATAGCGATGCTGGAGAAGAACCTCTACAGCTGGAAGGAGCTGTACGACGAGAGCAAAGCCAGCATCGCAGATCTTAGGTATGAGAAGGCGAAGCTCCTCATTAAGTGTGACCGTCTGGTGAATGAATCAGAGAGTTTGAGAATGGAGATCGAGGAACTGCGCGCCCAGCAACATAACGAAAAGTCTCTAGGAACTAAGTCACACAAGCAGTTTCATCTCGGAGACGATCAGCCTAAGACCTCCGCCTTTGACCAGATGAATAAGATGCTCGATGACACCATTGCCTTAATTAAAAAGAATGACGCGGTTGATGTCATCAAGTCCTCGAAGAGGCATTACAAACTAGAGGCGGCTGTGAATGGTGTGCTGTTGAGGGCCGTCGAGCACTGAAGGAAGCAAAATAAGGAGAGCAAAGCTTCCGCCGCAGATCTTATGAATGAGAAGGAGACGCTCATCATTGAGCACAATCGGATGATGGAGCAATCAGAGGGTATGAAAAAAGGAGACTGAGGGACCGCATGCCCACCAAACGAACAAGCAGTCTCTGGGGACTTGGTAGATAGCAGTGACCCTGATCGTTGTACCTGAAGCAATTAAGCAGTGGACTAGAAGTTTCTTATTTTGTGTTGGGAAATTTCGTTGTTAGTAAATTTGTTAACAAATGTACTTTGGTTTCCAGGTTCGTTGTAATGAGGCAACTTTTTTTAGGGAAGGCCATCATGGCTAGCTTTATTGATTAATACATAAAGATACATCGTCAACGAGCTTGCTCACCAGATAATCTAGAGGCTCGTCAGTCCAACTCGAAGGCAATGTTAGTTCGCACTGGATTGAAGTTAGGGACGGAATGCCCGATTCGACAAACGTTGTTTCTGAAAGCACGAGCGTGAAGTCTCTACAACCGCGGTTCTGTGTACCAACTAGAGTCATGACTTGTGCACTCATGAAGGCGTGGACGTTCCTGGCATTCTCTGTTTTAGTGTTTCGGGTCACGGGCTTGAAACATTAAATATAGCCACGGTTTTGATGGTACAAGATGCACTGTTGTTACACGCAAACCAGGCATGGGCGTGCCTCTCCATGTTTTAATTACTTTTGGCACATATTCATTAAAAGATTATGTTCCACGCCAGAAGCACGGTTCTATACTCATCTTGCCTCTGTGAGCTGAAATTTTTTCCACGGGAATGTTAACCATGAAGTCACTAGAATTTGATTCAGAAATATTTATATTAATATTGATTCAGAAAAGCACACAAAAATCCGGAGTACCATACATAGATATATTCACGAATAATTTCAGAGTAGCACATGGTACCATACATATTAATTCTCATTTAGATCTTACAAAGAACACCACTTATAGATTGATAGGAAGATAGATAGATAGATAGATAGATAGAGAAAACAGATTCTGTGTACCAACAGGGTAGCATATGCTCTATTTTTAATTACTTACAGACAAGCATTGATTGCAGAAGAACGGCCGTGAGAACACGCTATTATGTAATTGCTTCAATTATATTAGTAAACAAATGGTCATTAAGTCCTGCAGAGTGACGAGAAACTGTCTGTGTTACAATTGTTTTCATTGGGAGATTTTAACTCAAATGCACAAAGGCGACTTTCTGTGTTTAGTAGCATCACGGTCCTTCACACATGAAGGCGACTTTCTGTGTCTCAGTGTTTCAGGTCACATGCACGGTTGTCAAGCCCACAAATGCATTGACCTTTAATTATCCAGAGTCACGTTCGTGTCTCTTTGTGTTCCAAATGATTCTGCTGACTCTATCACCAGGAGAGGCATGGTTGGGCGGCCTAGGAAGGCATGCTTGCGTTATACACGGAGCCACGCTTGTGCGTTTATCACGGAACCCAACGGCTCGATGGGTGTCTCCTCGTGTTCGGGTATGAACGCCACGTGGCGCCGCCCCGAAAACCCAAGGGTCCGACGAGCGTCTCCTCCGGTGGCTCTGGCTCTTCGCCCGAGGCCAGGCTCCGGCTATTTAAGTCGGACGGGGTCTCTAAACCCTAGCCACACACTCATCCCCCCTCTGCCCGCCGACAGGCCATCCATTCCTCTTGCTACTCTCCATCCTGACCCTCTCCGCCATGGCTGGGCAGGAGGAGACTATTGCGGAACCCAGTGTCCAGACACTGCAGGAGATCCAGGCTGGCGAGGGTTCCTCGTCTATAAGTTCACTTTGCTATGCGCACAGTAGGGTGGCTCTGTAAGGCACGTTATTCAAGCAGAGAATGAACATCACGATGTCGTGACAAGGTCAAAAGCATGGTTGTGAGTCTATAGTGTCACGGCTAGAATCCTCGAGACGCATTTGGGCGTCGCCTATTGAGTAGAAACTCGGTTGTACGGTCACCAGAGGCACTACGTAACGCCCCGCGAAACAGGTTTGGTTGACCGTTGTGGTGGCTGCCTATGCTTTCAGCTCTTTTCATCTCTCCTGTGTCGCAGCAGAGACGCATGGTTATATTCTTACACCGTCCAACTTCATAAAGAAACGGCTGCGAAAATTTACAAGCAAACCTATCGCCCTTATAATATTTTCTCAGCTGAGTAATAAAAATACCTAAACAAGAAAAATTGGTTCTACTTAAATTTGTTTTGTTTCTACAACTCCACCAAATAAACTTACAAGCCATTTTTTATAACCACGGTACAAGGAGTAGAAACAGTGCAACGGCTCAAATGCAGCTCCATCAGTGCAAGGCTCAACTGTAGCTCCTCAGTGTGTATGGTAGGTACATACGAGAAGCACCGCTCTACCTGCAACACAGGCACGGTTGTGCATGCATTGTGTGCATGACAGGTACATAAGACAGGCACTATCATACATACAACACAGCACGGTTACACATACAGCGTGCATCTCTCCATTGAAAAATTAAATCTACTTTATGTCTCTTAACCTTGGTGCCACAGCATTTTATGGTCCTTCGGCCCATACAAAGCCGCAAAACCACACATTTCCTTCATGGCTGCGCGGAACACAAAAACAGACAAGCCTACACACGGTGCAAAGACTACAACGGTTGTCTGATAAAGTTTACATAAAACCCAAGCTCAAAAGAACGCAACAACAAATAACTCCATACACCTGGACAACTAACACAAGGCCTGATTTCAGCATCCACACGTGAACGGAACCATCAAATCCAGGTATTCAACAATCCTCTTCCTTAAAAGCGGGCGCGTGTGGCTGCAACTTGATGATAATCTAAGACGTGCACGTTTAGAAGCCCTTCTATGCCACTCTAGAACCCTTTGTTGCTTTTCATAAAATACTCCTGTGAACTCTGCGGGAGGGGAGGTAAACTTAATGGTGATGGTCTCCAGATCCTTTGCACTAAGAACAAAGAACGTCGCAAATTCGGTGTAACTCCCGGAGCAAACATAATCTTCTAGCGATATTGTCTTCAAACAAACATCGTGATGTTTGAGAAACTGCTCGTGCTTAAGACGCCATTTGTTTTTTTCACCATGATAAATCAACGATCCCTAAAGTATAAATGATAGGTTGAAAATACTTAGTGTATGTAAAAAGAGATACAGACCATAAAAAAACAGAATGAAACAATTAGTTCTACCACCTCCGTAACAAGAAGTTAGACATAGACTTGTCTATATATGGATGTATCCAACAATAAATCATGTGTAGATACGGGTGCATCAATTCCAGTCAAAATTAAGACAAGAATTTTGAAACGAAATGAGTACTACGGTATGCACATTTCTGAAGATCATCACCTCGACAAAAAAGTTCTCCAGTTTTGGAAAGCACTGCAGTAATTCAACGATGATGTCCACCTTATAAGACATGTAGATAAGCAAGGTCTTGACAGATTGACGCATTGTTGTTAGACTAACTGCCTTCAAACCCTTGATGAAAATTAACAGTAGATGAATCACAAAACTAATAGAATAAATGTTGGATGAAATAAAACTTGTTTCCTCACAAACAAAGTGAAGCTGGAAGTATCGTGAAAACTCAATACCTCAAGACACGTGAGACGGCATGGATACGGTTCAGACGCAGAGACACCGGTTACCTCCAAGTCCTGACTCTGCATGAAGAATAGAACATAGACCATCAAACTAATAGAATAAACATCGGAACAAGTGCAGCTCTGTTCCAGTATCAAGTAAAGTTAGTACATCAAGACACGTCGAGGGAGACACGAACACGAATTCACCCAACGTCTCCAGTTTAGGTGCAGAGACAACGGTTATCGAACAGTCGTAGACTAGACAATCAACAATCAACCGTCAAAGCGAAGGGGCGTCCTTGATAATGAGTTCTCCGTGTGGACAACAAATGCCAATTCTTACAAGGTTAGATGAGTTTACTGTGACGCGACGACCTCCTCTATTGCAAACAAGCAGGAGAGACTCGAGTGCAGGGCAACTAGAGTGGATTATGCTTTGCAGCGAGGCGTCTGATATATCAACCTCCACAAGCGAGAGTCTATTCTCCAGTGGTTGCTTAAGCGTCCCTATGTAATTGTCTGGTATTTGGCAAAGAGCAAAGCCGAGGGTGTCGAGAGAGGAGGAAAACCAAAACACGGACTCCGGTGCCGAGGGCATAGTTGAAGTGCATAGATCCAGTAGTGTTACCTCTTGGGTCAGAAATTCAGGGAAGAGGTAGTAGAACTCAAGAACCTGGATATTGTTCAGCTTCCAGGATCGGAGCCAGGCATCAACGGTGGAGGGTCTACACTGTAGGTAGCACGCCGGGATAGAGAGGCGTCTAACCGAGCCAGCATGGCCGGACAGAATGGATTCCGGAAGACTGACAACATTACCGACAGGATTTCCACAGAGCCGAGTACCGGAATAGCCTTTACGAATGCGCTCGTCGATGAAGGCGGACAACTGAGATATGGTCTCGATATGAACTGTTTCTAGGGCGTTAAAAAGACGTGGGACAGGGATCTCACGACAGTCGAGATTCAGAGGAGCGATGGGCCACAAGGGACGCCAGCGACGTGCGAGGATTCGAGTATGGATGCCATCCTTTATGGGAAGACGAGAGATGATCTCACCTAGGATGCCATCGGCAAGATCGCTGATACGGTCTACACGACATCCCTCTTCTTCCTCCTCGGATCGAGAGGGAGGACGGTCGCCGCTTCCATCCCCTCCGACGACCAGCACACCACCAGAAGGCGGCATCGTCGGTGGTGCCACTCTTGACCTCTTGATGCTACGATCAGCGCTTTCCATCTCCACCTCCGTTGCTGGGGTGGCGCCGCCCACGACCAATGCTCACTGAGGTGGATCTGGATAAATGGATTACATCCTGTCGACCCACGAAATGACTTAAATACCCACGGCGGGGAGCAGAGGGGTCCACATTAATTACTTCTCTTTTTCTGACAGGATGGTCCGGGTTAAGTACTACTCGTAACAAGAAAAACAAGTAAATGGCCGATGGCTGCTTGAAACATTGAATTGAGCCACGACTTTGATGGTATGAGATGCACTGTTGTACATGCAGACCAAGCACGGGTGTGCCCCTCCGTGTTTTAATTATTTACCGCACACATTACTCTGAAGAATCTGTTCAATGCCGGAAACACGGTTCTACACTCATCTTGCCTTTGTAAGCTGCAAAAATTTCCACGGGCACGTTGACAATTAAAGACCGTTTAAAAGTTAAGTAGATTCAAGGTCGTGCCTCTGCCTTGCAGATGATTCTGCCGAAACACTCACAGACAAAAGCAAGCAGGTGAAGTGATGGCAGAGCCACGGTTTTTTAAGAACCACACACATGATCATGCCTTCGTAGGAAAGTGATACGAGATGCACTGTTCTACCTGTCACACATGCATGGCCATGGCAGACGCCCGGTTTGCCACGTACCACACAACGGTCATGAAGTGATATGATGCACGCTGTTCTACATGCCACACAGGCACGCCCGTGATTCCAAGTGCTTCGATAGCATGTAAAGACGTGATTATACGAGATGCAGACCAGGCACGGGCGTGCCCGTCCGTGTTTTAATTTTTTACGGCACACATACACTAAAAGAATCTGTTCCACGCCGGAAGCACGGTTCTATAATCATCTTGTCTTTGTGAGATGCAAAATTTTCAATATGAAGTCTACGAAATTTGATTCAGAGATATTCATATTCACATTGATTCAGAGAAGCACAGAAAGATCCGGAGTAGCATACATATAGATATTCATAAATAAGTTCATAGTAGCACATAGTACCATATACACATTGATTCTCATTCAGATCTTACAAAGAACACCACTTATACATAGATAGGAAGATAGATAGATAGATAGATAGATAGATAGATAGATAGATAGATAGATAGATAGATAGAGAAAACAGATAAGTCATAACGCTGGAAGAAACGATCCCACTTTGCCCGAGTAGCTGGATGAGGAGCCATGACTGCTCTTCTCCTCGCCCAAGCAACGATCTGCATGAAGCTCCTTCCGCTTCCATCACGGAAAACAAGCTCGAGCTCTTCATCGCTACACTTCCACAGCACCTCGGAGAGCCGGCGGCAGTACTCTTGCTCCTGCTCATCCTGGGTGGCCACCTCTTCCCTCTGCCTACGCCTCCCCCTCCTCGTCCTCAGCTGTGCTGCTGGAGGCCTCACCTCAATGCCCTCTCCCTCCTCCTGTGTTACATCTCCCATATCAGGATCAGGATCCATCTCTAGAGTTTGATGTGGGTGGCGGCTGATACGTCTCCGTCGTATCTATAATTTTTTATTGTTCCATGCCAATATTATACAACTTTCATATACTTTTGGCAACTTTTTATACTATTTTTGGGACTAACATATTGATCCAGTGCCCAGTGTCGGTTCCTGTTTGTTGCATGTTTTTTGTTTCACAGAAAATCCATATCAAGCGGAGTCCAAACGGGATAAAAACTGACCGAGATTTTTTTGGAATATATGTGAATTTTGGGAAGTGAAATCAACGCGAGACGATGCTCGAGGGGCCCACGAGGCAGGGGGGCGCGCCCTAGGGGGATAGGCGCGCCCCTGACCCTCGTGGACACCCCCTAAGGTGGTTGTTTCCCTTCTTTCGCCGCAAGAAAGCTAATATCCGGATAAAAACCGTGTCCAAAATTCAGCCCAATCAGAGATACGAATCTCCGGGAATTTAAGAAACGGTGGAAGGGCAGAATCTGGAACGCAGAAAAAGAGAGAGACGAAGAGATGGATCCAATCTCGGAGGGGCTCTCGCCCCTCCCATGCCATGGAGGCCATGGACCAGAGGGAAACCCTTCTCCCATCTAGGGGGAAGGTTAAGGAAGAAGAAGAAGAAGAAGGGGGGCCCTCTCCCCCTCTCTCCCGGTGGCGCCGGAACGCCGCCGGGGCCATCATCATCACCACAATCTACACCAATAACTTCACCGCCATCATCACCAACTCTTCCCCCCTCTATGCAGCGGTGTAACCCTCTTTTACCCGCTGTAATCTCTACTTAAACATGGTGCTCAATGCTATATATTATTTCCCAATGATGTATGGCTATCCTATGATGTTTGAGTAGATCCATTTTGTCCTATGGGTTAATTGATGATCGTGATTGGTTTGAGTTGCATTTTTTATTATTGGTGCTGTCCTATGGTGCTCTCCGTGTCGCGCAAGCATGAGGGATCCCCGCTGTAGGGTTTTCAATATGTTCATAATTTTCTTATGGTGGGTGGCGTGAGTATGGAAACACAGACCCGAGAAAGTAGGTTGTTTGCGTATGGGAATAAAGAGGACTTGATGCCTTATAATGCTATGGTTGGGTTTTATCTTAATGATCTTTAGTAGTTGCGGATGCTTGCTAGAGTTCCAATCATAAGTGCATATGATCCAAGAAGAGAAAGTATGTTATCTTATGCCTCTCCCTCAAATAAAATTGCAATAGTGATTACCGGTCTAGTTATCGATTGCCTAGGGACAAATAACTTTCTTGTGTGACAACAAGCTCTCTACTAAAACTAACTTAGTTGTGTATTCATCTAAACAGCCCCTACTTTTTATTTACGCGCTCTTTATTATCTTGCAAACCTATCCAACAACACCTACAAAGTACTTCTAGTTTCATACTTGTTCTAGGTAAAGCGATCGTTAAGCGTGCGTAGAGGTGTATCGGTGGTCGACAGAACTTGAGGGAATATTTGTTCTACCTTTAGCTCCTTGTTGGGTTCGACACTCTTACTTATCGAAAGAGTCTACAATTGATCCCCTATACTTGTGGGTTATCAAGACCTTTTTCTGGCGCCGTTGCCGGGGAGCAATAGCGTGGGGTGAATATTCTCGTGTGTGCTTGTTTGCTTTATCACTAAGTAATTTTTATTTGCTGTTCTAAGTTGTTTTGTATCTTTAGTTATGGATATGGAACACGAAATACCAAACAAATTAGGTTTACTTGCTACTCATGGAGATGGGGAACCTCCTAAAACCCTCGATGCTCATTATGTGAAAGATATTATGTACTACTTTGATAATCCTGAGAAAACCACATTCAACTTTATAATGGGAGTAACATTGGATCAACGTGAATACTTTAGGGATTATCGCTTGACTCAAAAAGGGAAACTATTATGGGATCAAATTTATATGTTGCATTGGTATGCTCGGCAACTATGCTTGAGATATGATTATACTTGATGCTCTACGATGAAGGCTCCACACCTTCCCTTTTCATGTGAATTTAATGATGATGAAACCTCGGCTTCTTATTATTATGACGTGGAACAAATAGAAGAATTCGTTGATTTTATGGGTGCTTATGAAATTGAATCTTTGTTTAAAGAGTGTGAAAATCTTGATGATGTTGTTTACAGACATGAAAATTTTGCTATACTTCAATATTGTTTAGCAACCCGACCTCAAACGGTTAAGTCTCTGTGCTTCAGTGTCATCCCTGGATCGGTAATGCTGACACACACAGTACTCGAGGATTTATAACAGTGTAGCAATCACACACTTATTACATCGAATGTATCAAAAGAGAACTTATTACAATAAATATGGCTTAAGTCCATCTAATACGATAACAACAGAAGGCTTGGAAGATAAAGTGAGTCCATCAACTCCAACGGCATAGCTGAGCTACACGGCAACGACCTAACGAACCTTAATCCTCGTCTGAAAAGTCTGCAACATAATACGTTGTAGCCCGAAAACGGGCCAGCACATGGAATATGCTGGCAAAATAACACAATAGAGAAAGAACAGAATAATGCTATCACTACATGCGTATTTGGCCGGTGGAAAGCTCTATGGTTATAGTTTTTGCGAAAAGCCAATATTTCCTTACAACAAAGGAATAGATTTTATTTAACTATCATGGTAGTTGAAACATCATTGAGAAGGTTCCTCCAACTCAATCCCAATTAAAGTAATTAACAACCCAACAATATTAAATTAGAGTGATGAGATACTTAGGATACTCCAAGTACTAGATACTCAAGATGTCCATAATCGGGGACACGGCTAACCATGATTAGTTTATACACTCTGCAGAGGTTTGCGCACTTTTCCCCACAAGACTCGATCTCCTCCGTTGGATTTCTCGCACTTCATGATGTTTGAGAAACGGATGACCGAGACACAGTCTTTCAGAAGCATTGACTCCTTACTCCAGGCACACCATACCAACCTACATCCCTCTACCTGCTGATCCACCTCTTCGGGAGCTTCATGCAACTTACACAACTATGCTAGAGACCATAATAGCTTGTGGCTGCACACGGAAGTTTCTAGCGTGAAAATATCTCAGTTCCCTTTGAGCCTGGGTGGCGGACCATAGGATTATCACACGGGTACTCCGGGATATCCTAGGACAACACTGGATTCCCCAGGTGCCCAACAAACAATCCACCCAGATGTGTATTCAAGTTGCCACCTTAAGTTGAACCATTAATTAGCAATCTCACATATGTCATGGATTTCACTCACCCAACCACGTCTACGAGCATATCATAGCAATATAAGCAACACGTAGAAGTAACTCCCAAGGTTTGAATATAACAGGGTAATAGGTTCTACCTCATCAACTACTTCCCAACCCACATGTTTATCACATCCTAACCATTCAATGTTTGAGGATTGGAACTAATGCATAAAAATTGGGTGATAAAGGGGTATGATCAAAGTGTTACTTGCCTTGCTGATGATCCGCAAAACCTAGGGATTCGTAGTAGCACGCTTCGCACTCCGGGTGTTCTATCGCAAACAAACAATAGCACACATAAGCAATAAACCAAGGAAAACATGGGTAAATCTCAAATAAGAAGATCTAACCAGAAAGTTCAAGTTAAGAACTCCGGTTTGCGAAAAGAATCAAATCAAACGGAGCAACGAAACTCAAACTGCGAAGGAAACAAGATCCGTTTACTAATCTAGGCTAAGGTCAAATTTTACAGTACCAAAATCATGTTTAAGTTTATTAAACGAAAGTAGGGTTTCGAGACGAAGATCTAGGCGCTTGAATCGCCTGATTCCGATAAACGAGCGAAAAGATAAACTAAAACGAAAATCAGATCAGAAATCACGACTGAAAAATAATTGCGGAAAATCCGAGAAAAAGAAAACTGACGAACAGGCTAACGAACGAATGTTCGTTGTCTGCGGCTAATGAGTGAACACCGTTCGTTGGAACGTACGTACGGACGAACGTCCGCAAAGTAACTAAACCGAGAAAAAGTCGACGAACCGATTTTAAAAAAATGATCTAGGGTTTCTAAAAAACCGGATCAGTTTTCTAGAGAAAACCAGCAGCGGTGGCGTATACCTCAGGCTCCGGTGGCTTCCGTGGCGGGGCGGCGAGGTGCGGCGGCAACGGCGGGGCTACGACAGCGGCGAGCGGTGGCGGTGGCGTGCGGCAGCAGCGGCAAGCGGCGGCGGCGGCGTGCGGTGCAGGCGGCGAGAGGCGGCGGCGGCGCAGGCGGTGAACGGCGGGGCGGGCGGCTTCGGGTTTCCAAGGGGGGCCCCGGGTCCGGCTTATAAGGGGGAGGGGGCGTGGCTTGGGGAAGGGGCGGGGCGCGTGGCCGAGTCGGCCACGGCGTGCGGCGGTGGCGGGCGCGGTCTCCAGGTGAGAGACGGCGGCGCGGGGAGGTGGGCCGGCGGCCTGGCTCGGCTGGGCCTCGGCCCAGTCGGGCGCTGCGTTTTTTTAATAATTTCGCCGAAACTAAATAAATCCTAGAATATAAAATAAAAATCTAAAAATGCCAAAACAAATTTTCACCGTCTAAATAAAATATTTAGAACAAGATGAACATTTTCTTGGCCCTAAAATGCAACTTTGAAAAACGTGCAATTTTTCTAATTCAAATAAAATAGCAATAAACTCTGAATAAAATCATATATTTGATTTTAATATTTTTCCTCCAATATTTCATTTATTTTGGAGAAGTCATATTATCTCCTCTCATATATATTTTTAATATGAAATATTTTTGGAGAGAAAAATAGTTAAAACCAAAAATCCTCGTTTCAATATTTGACAAAACTCAAATATGAAAACAGGGAAATACCCAACTCTCTCCGAGTGTCCTTGAGTTGCTTAGGATTTCGAGGATTCGCGAAACGAAATGCAGTAAAATATGATATGCATGGATGATCTATGTATAACATTCCAAATTGAAAATTTGGGATGTTACAAACCTACCCCCCTTAAGATGAATCTCGCCCTCGAGATTCGGGTTGGCTAGAGAATAGGTGTGGGTGGTCTTTGCAATGATCATCCTCTCATTCCCAGGTGGCTTCATCCTCGGTATGGTGGCTCCACTGAACTTTGCAAAACTTGATAACTTTGCTGCGGGTGACTCGGCTAGCAAATTATAGAATCCTGACTGGCTTCTCCTCATAGGTCAGATCACTCTCCAACTGAATCGCCTCCAAGGGCACTGTATCTCTCAACGGTATATCGACCATCTCAGCATGACACTTCTTCAGCTATGAAACATGAAATACATCATCTCCTGACAGTCCTTTAGGTAACTCCAACTTGTAGGCAACTTCTCCCATACGTTCCAAAATTCGATATGGTCCTACAAATCTCGGGGCTAACTTTCCCTTAACTCCAAAACGTTTCACTCCTCGCAGCACTCGACCTGACCTCAAACGGTCAAGTCTCTGTGCTTCAGTGTCATCCCTGGATCGTTAATGCTGACACACACAGTACTCGAGGATTTATAACAGAGCAGCAATCACACACTTATTACATCGAATGTCTCAAAAGAGAACTTATTACAATAAGTATGGCTTAAGGCCATCTAATACGATAACAGCGGAAGGCTTGGAAGATAAAGTGAGTCCATCAACTCCAACGGCATAGCTGAGCTGCACGGCAACGACCTAACGTACCTTACTCCTCGCAGTGGTGACACTCGCAGATATGCTCTATCTCCAATTTCATAGGTTATTTCCTTGCGTTTCGAATCTGCATAACTCTTCTGCCTGGACTGAGCTACCTTTAGTCTATCTCGGATCAGCTTAACCTTTTCTTCAGACTCCTTGATCAAATTTGGTCCAAACAACTGTCGGTCTCCAACTTCATCCCACATCAACGGTGTTCTGCACCTTCATCCATACAGGGCTTCGAACGGTGCCATTTTCAAACTGGCTTGGTAGCTATTGTTGTATGAGAACTCAGCGTAAGGCAAATTGTCATCCCAACTAGATCCATAATCTAGTGCACAGGCCCTCAACATGTCCTCCAGAATCTGGTTGACTCTCTCGGTCTGTCCATCGGTCTGCGGGTGGAATGTTGTACTGAACTCCAACCTTGTCCCCAAAGTTTGGTGCAGCTGATGCCAAAACTTTGAAGTAAACTGTGTTCCTCTATCTGATACGATGGTCCTTGGAACTCCATGCAGACATACGATCCTGGTCATATATATTTTGGCCAACTTTGCACTTGTATAGGTGGTTTTCACCGGGATAAAGTGAGCTACTTTGGTCAAGCGATCAACTACTACCCATATAGAATCATATCCTGATTTGGTCCTAGGTAATCCGGTGATAAAATCCATGCCAAGTTTATTCCACTTCCATTCGGGTATCGGCATCGGCTGTAACAATCCTGCCGGCTTTTGACGCTCTACCTTCACTCTTTGACACACATCGCATACAGCTACATACTCGGCAATATCCTTCTTCATACCAGTCCACCAGAAACGTTCCAAATACATCTTGGTGTTTCCGGGGTGTATCAAGTATGATGAGTCATGAGCCTCCTGAAGTATTAACTTCCTGATCTCTGTGTCATTGGGCACATAAACACGGTCCTCAAACCATAAGGTGTCGTGCTCATCCTCACGAAAACCTTTGGCCTTTCCTTCGCTCATTCTCTCTTTTATCTCGGCAATCTCTTTGTCATCCTTCTGAGCTTCTCGAATTTTTCCTAACAATGTAGAATGAACCTCCATTGTTGCAACAAAACCTCTAGGAACAATCTCCAGTCGAAGTTCCCTGAGATCCTCTGCTAACTCCTTTGGCAATCCCGTGCTCACTAGGGTATTAGCATAACTCTTCCGACTCAAAGCGTCGGCTACGACATTGGCTTTGCCTGGATGATATTGAAGCTTCATGTCATAATCCTTTATAAGCTCCAACCATCTTCTCTGCCTAAGGTTCAGCTCCTTCTGTGTGAAAATGTACTTCAAACTCTTATGATCCGTGTACACATCACAACGGTTTCCAATAAGGTAATGTCTCCAAGTCTTCAACGCATGCACTACGGCAGCCAACTCCAAATCATGCGTGGCATAATTCAATTCGTGCGGTTTTAGTTATCGTGAGGCATACGAAACAACTTTTCCGTCCTGCATAAGCACACTTCCAAGTCCTAGGCGAGAGGCATCGCAATACACTTGAAACTCCCTGCATATATCCGGCAGAATCAGCACTGGGGTTGTGGTCAAGCGTTTCTTTAACTCCTAAAAACTCACTTCACATTCTTCTGTCCACTTAAATTTGGTATCCTTCTTCAATAACTCCGTTATTGGCTTCGCAAATTTGGAAAAATTATCAATGAATCTCCGATAGTATCCTGCGAGTCCAAGAAAACTGCGGATCTCGCTAACTGAAGTGGGTGCCAACCATTCAGTGACTGACTGAACCTTACTGGGATCTACTGCTACACCTTCTCCAGATATAACATGTCCAAGGAATCTGACTTCCTTCATCCAAAACTCGCATTTGTTGTACTTGGCATACAACTGATGTTCCCTGAGTTTCTCGAGAACTAAACGCAAATGCTCTTCGTGCTCCTCCTCGTTCTTCGAGTATACCATTATATCATCAATGAACACCACAACAAACTTATCCAAATATTCCATGAACACTTTGTTCATCATGCTCATGAAGTAGGCAGGGGCGTTAGTCAGTCCAAACTAGATGACCGTATATTCATACAACCCGTACCGTGTGGTGAAGGTTGTCTTTGGTATATCCTTCTCTCGTATCTTCAGCTGGTGATATCCAGATCACAGATCGATCATTGAAAACACCTTGGCTCCTTGTAGCTGGTCAAACAAATCATTGATCATCGGCAGTGGGTATTTGTTCTTGATCGTCACCTCATTTAACGCACGATAATCAACAACCATTCTTAGAGACTTATCCTTCTTCTCGACCAAAAGGACTGGGGCTCCCCATGGTGATGAGCTCCGTTGAAGGTAACCTTTCTCCAATAACTCCTTGATCTGTTTCTTAATCTCCTCTAGATCATTTGCGAGCATCCAATATGGTCGCTTCGATATAGGCCCAGTACCTGGCAATAGCTCTATCAAAAACTCGATGTCTCGATCCGGTGGCATGCCTGGTAACTCCTCTGGAAAAACATCCGGGTAATCCTTGACTACAGGCACTTCCTCCTGAACAATTCCCGTGAGGGCATTCACTTGGCTACTCCTTGGCGCATGCCTAGATACATATTTGATCCTTTTTCCCTCAGGGATGGTGAGACAAATTGACTTACTAACACAGTCAATGCTTCCTCCATACTTTGACATCCAGTCCATGCCTAATATCACATCCAATCCTTGTGACTCCAAGATTATTAGGTCAGACGGAAAAACATGGCTACCAATGGTTAAGGGTATCTGGTCGCACCATCGACTAGCCATATACTCAGCTCCAGGTAAACTTACTAACAGAGGGGTCCTAAGGGTTTGGGTTGGTAGTTTAAACTTATCCACAAATTCCCTTGATATGTATGAATGTGATGCACCTGTATCAAAAAGAACAAGGGCGGTAAAAAGACTTAACCAAAAACTTACCAATAACTACATCTGGCTGCTCTTCAACCTCCTCCACGTTAACGTGGTTCACTTGTCCTTTGTTGAATGGATTGGGGTTCTTTCCAGTGCTCCCATTGCCATTTCCATTCTTCGCTTTAGGGCACTAAGTGGCATAATATCCAGTCTTCCCGTACTTGAAACAAGTAACGTGGCTTAGGTCTCTCTTGGCGGGTGTGGCTGGATTGGGACGGTTCTGATTGTTGCTTGCTCCATTCCCATACCCATTCCTTGGGCTAGTATGATTATGGTTACTTCCTCCATTGTGGGTGTGGCCTCCATGGTTATGAACAAGTCCTCCCGTGTTCGGGGTTAGGCGAGGTTTCTGTTGAGCTCCTGAATTATACCTTCCTTGTCCATATTTCCTCTTACGGCTCTAGATCTGCTGCTGCTTCTCTTCAATCATAAGAGCCTTATCTACCAACTCCTGGTAGTTATTGAATGTTGCCACCATCAACTGCATGCTCATCTCATCATTCAGCCCTTCCATAAACTTCTCCTACTTTGCAGCATCTGTGGCCACATCATCAGGGGCATAGTGAGATAACTTGCTAAACTCATCCGCGTACTGGGCCACAGTACGGTTCCCATGGCGTAAGTTGCGAAACTCACGCTTCTTCATACTCATAGCTCCAGTTGAGACATGGGTTGTACGGAAAGCTTGTTGAAAGTGATCCCATGTAACAGTGGCTATAGGGTAAGTGACAGTGTAATTCTCCCACCATGAGGCTGCTGGTCCATCCAACTGATGTGCGGCAAAATGCACCTTCTCAGCATCGGTAAATCCTGCAGTGGTTAACTCCCTTCCAATCCTGCGGAGCCAATCATCTGCTACTATGGGCTCGATGCTACTGGAAGACATCAGCGGCTGCAACCTCAAAAAATGGGCTAAGTTATCAACTGGTGGTGGCGGCAGATTGTTGTTGTTGTTGCCTTGGTTCTGAACTAACAACTGCATCAGGGTATTCTGCTGCTGGATCAACTGAGTGAGCTCCAGTGGGAAAGTAAATCCGGGGTCACGTCTCGGAGGCATCTGATGGGTTTAGAGGGGAGAGATTAGAATAGAATGAGGTCTAATGAGAAAACACTACCCATATGCACATGAGACAAACACAATCATTCACTCAATCAATCAAGCAAGGGCATATAATCGATCTAACTATCGTTACAAAAGTGCTCGGACTATACTATATACATGGTGGAATACTACTACTCACATGGTGGTCTACTAAAAATATTCATCGGTTGAAAACTCCATGATGTCTGCTCCAGCTTCGTCTTCATAGTCATCGTCGCTATCGTCGGGGTCCGTGTCGGTCTCGTCAATGATAATGTAGTCCTCCGAGCGAATCTCCTTGGGTTCTTCGTCTTCTCCTCCTGGTGCGGGGTCTCCCATGAATACTCCTAGTTTCCTTTCCAGATCGTCATTCTTCTCCACTAATACGACGATTTCCTCCTCATAATCTTCACGTGTAGCCTTAAGTTCTTCCTCCAATTCCGTGATTCTAGTCATCACCTTCATTAGGTCTATCATTCCTGCGCACATCTGGTTCTCCTGGCGACGAATGTGTTGGTTTAACTCCTGGATGAAAGCTGCAATTGATCTATCCTTCCTGGTGCTGATCATCTCCCATTGCTCATCTCGGCGCCCACAAATCTGATAGATAGTATCCTTAAGCTCCTTATAATAAACTTCTCCAATGCGTCCCATGGTGATGTGAGCTGCCATACTCTTTCCTAGACTCCAGGTTGGTGCATCGAAGGAAAACTCTATGGGTTTAGTGACTAGCGTGAATGTCCTTCCTAGAACTTGAACTTGAATCATACATCGCTCCTCTTCTGGTAAGGTGGCGTTGTAAGTCCTGGTGAACCTTGGTATTCCAATGTTCAGGTACCTAGTGACTTCCTTAAAGTGTCGTCCAAAGGGGGCGTCTTCATCCGGTTGTGCAAACTTGTTCCTTGCGTTCGCCATCCTAAAGAGTAGAAAATGGAGCGGAGTCAGAAATGAGAAGAGAATAGTGATCTAGGGCTTTAGCTTAGTGGTCGTGTCCTACACTCAGCGTGTGCTTTGATACCATCTTGTAGAGACCCGACCTCAAACGGTCAAGTCTCTGTGCTTCAGTATCATCCTTGGATCGGTTATGCTGACACACACAGTACTCGAGGATTTATAACAGAGTAGCAATCACACACTTATTACATCGAATGTCTCAAAAGAGAACTTATTACAATAAACATGGCTTAAGGCCATCTAATACGATAACAGCAGAAGGCTTGGAAGATAAAGTGAGTCCATCAACTCCAACGGCATAGCTGAGCTGCACGTCAATGACCTAACGAACCTTACTCCTCGTCTGAAAATTCTACAACATAATATGTTGCAGCCCGAAAATGGGTCAGCACATGGAATATGCTGGCAAAATAACACAATAGAGCAAGAACAGAATAAAGCCATCACTACATGCATATTTGGCTGGTGGACAGCTCTATGGTTATAGTTTTTGCGAAAAGCCAATTTTTTCCTACAACAAAGGAATAGGTTTTATTTAACTATCATGGTAGTTGAAACATCATTGAGAAGGTTCCTCCAACTCAATCCCAATTAAAGTAATTAACAACCCAACAATATTAAATTAGAGTGATGAGATACTTAGGATACTCCAAATACTAGATACTCAAAATGTCCATAACCAGGGACACGGCTAACCATGATTAGTTTATACACTCTGCAGAGGTTTGCGCACTTTTCCCCACAAGACTCAATCTCCTCTGTTGGATTTCTCACACTTCATGATGTTTGAGAAACGGATAACCTTGACACAGTCTTTCAGAAGCATTAACCCCTTACTCCGGGCAGACCATACCAACCTACATCCCTCTACCTGCTGATCCACCTCCTCGGGAGCTTCACGCAACTAACTCAACTATGCTAGAGCCCATAATAGCTTTTGGCTGCACACGCAAGTTCCTAGCATGAAAATATCTCAGTTCCCTTTGAGCTTGGGTGGCGGACCATAGGATTATCACACGGGTACTCCGGGATATCCTAGGACAACACTGGATTCCCCAGGTGCCCAACAAACAATCCACCCAGATGTGTATTCAAGTTGCCACCTTAAGTTGAACCATTAATTAGCAATCTAACATATGTCATGGATTTCACTCACCCGACCACGTCTATGAGCATAGCATAGCAATATGAGCAACACGTAGAAGTAACTCCCAAGGTTTGAATATAACAGGGTAATAGGTTCTACCTCATCAACTACTACCCAACCCACATGTTTATCACATCCTATACATGCAATGTTTGAGGACTAGAACTAATCCATAAAAACTGGGTGATAAAGGGGTATGATCAAAGTGTTACTTGCCTTGCTGATGATCCGCAAAACCTAGGGATTCGTAGTAGCACGCTTCGCACTCTGGGTGTTCTATCGCAAACAAATAATAGCATACATAAGCAATCAAGCAAGAAAAACACGGGTAAATCTCAAATAAGAAGATCTAACCAGAAAGTTCAAGTTAAGAACTCTGGTTTGCGAAAATAATCAAATCAAATGGAGCAACGAAACTTAAACTAAGAAGGAAACAAGATCTATTTACTAATCTGGGCTAAGGTCAAATTTTACAGTACCAAAATCATGTTTAAGTTTATTAAATGGAAGGAGGGTTTTGAGGCGAAGATCTAGGCGCTTGAATCGCCTGATTCCGATAAACGAGCGAAAAGATAAACTAAAACGAAAATCAGATCAGAAATCATGATTGAAAAATAATCGCGGAAAATCCGAGAAAAAGAAAACTGACGAATAGGCTAACGAATGAACGTTCATTGTCTGTGGCTAACGAGTGAACACCGTTCGTTAGAACGAACGTACGGACGAACGTACGGATGAACGTCCGCAAAGTAACTAAACCGAGAAAAACCCGGCGATTTAAAAAAACGATCTAGGGTTTCTAAAAAAACCGGATCGGTTTTCTAGAGAAAACCAGCGGCGGCGGTGTATACCTCCGGCTCCGGCGGTTTCCGCGGCGGGGTGGTGAGCTGTGGCGGGAGCGGCGGGGCGGCGACAGCAGCGAGCGGCGGTGTGCGGCGCAGGCGACGCAGGCGGCGAGCGGCGGGGCGGGCGGCTTCGGGGCTCCAAGGGGGGGTCGTTTCTGGCTTATAAGGGGGAGGGGCGTGGCTTGGGGAAGGAGCGGGGCGCGTGGCCGAGTCGGCCACGGCGGGCGCGGTCTCCAGGTGGGAAACGGCGGCGCGGGGAGGTGGGCCGGAGGCCTGGCTCGGCTGGGCCTCGGCCCAGTCGAGCGCTGCGTATTTTTTAATAATTTCGCCGGAACTAAATAAATCCTAGAAAATAAAATAAAAAATTAAAAATGCCAAAACAAATTTTCACCGTCTAAATAAAATAGTTAACACAGGATGAACATTTTCTTGGCTCTAAAATGCAACTTTGAAAAAGTGCAATTTTTCTAATTCAAATAAAATAGCAATAAACTCCGAATAAAATCATATATTTGATTTTAATATTTTTCCTCCAATATTTCATTTATTTTGGAGAAGTCATATTATATCCTCTCATATATATTTTTAATATGAAATATTTTCGGAGAGAAAAATAGTTAAAACCAAAAATCCTCGTTTCAATATTTGACAAAACTCAAATATGAAAACAGGGAAATCCCCAACTCTCTCCGAGGGTCCTTGAGTTGCTTAGGATTTCGAGGATTCGCGGAACGAAATGCAGTAAAATATGATATGCATGGATGATCTATGTATAACATTCCAAATTTAAAATTTGTGATGTTACATATTGCTATGAAAATTATGAATTCAATTCCGATATTGATGATGTTATTGAGAGAGTCTCCGCTGTGCAAGAAGATACTAATATTTTGGAGGAGTCTATGGAAGAGGAAATTGATGAAACTGTGAACTCATTGGATGAAAAAGATGATGAGGAGAGCGAAGAACAAAAGGAGGAGGAGCGGATTAGCTACCCATGCCCACCTTCTAATGAGAGTAACTCTTCAACTCATACATTGTTTAATTTCCCTTCGTGCTTACCGAAGGATGATTGCTATGATGATTGTTATGATCCCATTGATTCTTTTGAAATATCCCTTTTTGATGATGCTTGCTATGCTTGTGGCCAAGATGCCAATATGAATTATGCTTATGGAGATGAACTTGCTATAGTTCCTTATGTTAAACATGAAATTGTTGCTATTGCACCCACGCATGATAGTCCTATTATCTATTTGAATTCTCCCGACTACACTATATCGGAGAAGTTTGCCCTTATTAAGGATTATATTGATGGGTTGTGTTTTACTACTACACATGATGATTTTGATAGATATAATATGCATGTGCTTCCTGCTCCTACTTGCAATTATTATGAGATAGGAACTACATATCCGCCTCTTTATGTTTCCAACACGATAGAATTGCAAGAAACTGCTTATGCTATCTATTGGCCTTTACTTGATGTGCATGAATTGTTCTTGTATGACATGTCGATGCACAGGTAGAGAGTTAGACTTCTTCATTACACGATATATGTTTCTTTGTGCTCACTACTAAATTACAAATCATTGTTGATTCAAATTGGCTTTGATATACCTTGGGATCCGGGTGGATTCATTACTTGAGCACTATATGCCTAGCTTAATGGCTTTAAAGAAAGCGCTGCCAGGGAGACAACCCGGAAGTTTTAGAGAGTCATTTATTTCTGTTGAGTGCTTTTATATAGTTTAAAAACAAAAAAATAAAGAGGGTAACCAAAAACGTTTCAAAAAGGAAAGTGAAAGTGAGAGAGACAAGCATTGTTGAAGTGGGGGAGCTCCTTGAACTTTGTTCATGCTCACGGAAACTTTGCGAATCTTGATTATGGAAACTTTTCAACAAAAATAATTACCCCCTTGTACAATTCCATTTTATTATAAAAATAATGTGCTAAGATTTGCCTTTAGGATGTTTACATTGCTTGTTGGTTTGTGCGGTGCAGAACAGAAACTTTGGCTGTAGTGCGTGATTTTACATTTTTTTTACTGGAACATCAAACGGTTCTGAAACTTTTGCACTGTCTTTATATACAAATTTTTCATTTTTCCTAATTGTTTGAGAATTTTTGGAGTACCAGAAGTATGGTGAATGTTCAGATTACTACAGACTGTCCTGTTTAAGACAGATTCTGTTTTTGATGCATAGTTTGCTTGTTTTGATGAAACTATCGATTTCTATCAGTGGATTAAGCCATGGAAAAGTTATATTACAGTAGCTACAATGCAAAAAACAAAATATGAATTGGTTTGTAACATTACTTAGAGTAGTGATTTACTTTATTATACTAATGGATCTTACTGAACTTTTTGTTTACTTTTGTGTGATTGAAGTTTTCAAGTTTGACAGAGATCATGATGGATGAAGGAATAAGGAGTGGGAAGAGCGTAAGCTTGGGGATGCCTGAGGCACCCCAAGATAATATTCAAGGACTCCCACGCAACCAAGCTTGGGGATGCCCCGGAAGGCATCCCCTCTTTCTTCTAACGATCATCGGTAATTTCACTTGGAGCTATATTTTTATTTGTCACATGATATGCGTAAATCTTGGAGCGTCTTTTGCATTTAGTTTTCACTTTTATTTTATGCACCATGCTGGTATGAGATAGTCCATGTTTGATTTATAGAATGCTCATTGCACTTCACTTATATCTTTTGAGTATGGCTTTATAGAATGCTTCATGTGCTTCACTTATATCATTTGAAGTTTGGATTGCCTGTTTCTCTTCACATATAAAACCGCCATTTGTAGAATGCTCTTTTGATTCACTTATATTTGTTAGAGCATGGGCATATATTTTGTAGAAATAATTAAACTCTCTTGCTTCACTTATATCTATTTAGAGAGATGACATGAATTGGTCATTCACATGGTTAGTCATAAATTCCTACATAAAACTTGTAGATCACAGAATATGATATGTTTGATTCCTTGCAATAGTTTTTCCATATAAAGATGGTGATATTAGAGTCATGCTAGTGGGTAGTTGTGGATTGTATAAATACTTGTGTTGAAGTTTGTGATTCCCATAGCATGCACGTATGGTGAACCGTTATGTAACGAAGTTGGAGCATGAGGTATTTATTGATTGTCTTCCTTATGAGTGGCGGTCGGGGATGAGCGATGGCCTTTTCCTACCAATCTATCCCCCTAGGAGCATGCGTGTAGTACTTTGTTTCAATGACTAATAGATTTTTGCAATAAGTATGTGAGTTCTTTATGACTAATGTTGAGTCCATGGATTATACGCACTCTCACCCTTCCATCATTGCTAGCCTCTTCGGTACCGTGCATTGCCCTTTCTCACCTTGAGAGTCGGTGCAAACTTCGCCGGTGCATCCAAACCCCGTGATATGATACGCTCTATCACACATAAGCCTCCTTATATCTTCCTCAAAACAGCCACTGTCGGTGTCAAAACCGGTGGATCTCGGGTAGGGGGTCCCGAACTGTGCGTCTAAGGCGGATGGTAACAGGAGGCAGGGAACCTGATGTTTTACCCAGGTTCGGGCCCTCTTGATGGAGGTAAAACCCTACGTCTTGCTTGATTAATATTGATGATATGGGTAGTACAAGAGTAGATCTACCACGAGATCAGAGAGGCTAAACCCTAGAAGCTAGCCTATGGTATGATTGTATGTTATTGTGTCCTACGGACTAAAACCCTCCGGTTTATATAGACACTGGAGAGGGCTAGGGTTACACAAGGTCGGTTACAAAGGAGGAGATATACATATCCGTATTTCCTAGCTTGCCTTCCACGCCAAGTAGAGTCCCATCCGGACACGAGACGAAGTCTTCAATCTTGTATCTTCATAGTCCAACAGTCCGGCCAAAGGATATAGTCCGGCTGTCCGGAGACCCCTAATCCCGGACTCCCTAAGTAGCCCCTGAACCAGGCTTCAATGACGATGAGTCCGGCGCACAGTGTTGTCTTCAGCATTGCAAGGCGGGTTCCTCCTCCGAACATATCACAGAAGAGTTTGAATACCAGGATAGTGTCCGACCCTATAAAATAAATTCCACATACCACCGTAGAGAGAATAATATTTCCACAAATCTTAGTCTGCTGACACGTTTTGGCAACATGACATCATGCCATGGCTCGGTGATTATTCGAACCATTTTTCTTTAACCAGCTCCGCACATAACGCGAGGTGGTTTCTTGACACGTCTTGTCAAAGCAGAGATCGTGTTCCCCTAATTACGGGATTCTCATCAATACGGTTGTGGGTAACCCAACCATGTCTAGGACTCCTAGATTATAGGCAAGTCCCAAACGGCTACACAGAGGACGCTTGATGTTCACCCTCTTTATAAAGGGACAAGGCTTTTACTTTTTTCCCTCCCGTGCTCAATCGAATCCTTCCCCCGCCTCGAGTTCTAACACCCAAAGCCGAGGTCAGGTGCTTCGGACCTTCAATCATGTCCGGATCTAGCCTTCAAGGCCGGTGGATGCCCTCCTACGTTACGGAAGAGGATATTAAGAAGTTGAGGGAGGCCAGATACCTGACCGCCGAGGTTTCGCATCGGCTGCCTGCCCGAGGGCAGGTCGTCCCTACTCCCGAACCCAACGAGAACGTTGTGTTCATCTCCCACTTCCTTCGAGGCCTAGGCCTCACCCTGGATCCCTTTGTTAGGGGTTTGATGTTCAATTACGGGCTAGATTTCCACGATCTAGCCCCGGACTCCTTTCTCCACATCTCTGCATTCATTGTCGTGCGTGAGGCCTTCCTCCGCATTACCCCTCACTTCGGCCTGTGGCTCAAGACCTTTGACGTGAAGCCAAAGATGGTCGAGGGGCAGTATGTAGCGTGTGGAGGCGCATTAATAAGCAAGATAGCAGGAGCTCCGTGGCCAAAAGGTTCCTTTCCAGAGGTGTCCGGATTATGGCAACAGGAGTGGTTTTACATCACAGCTCCCAGAAGTGCCAAGTGCGTGGCTGCCCCTGCTTTCCGCTCGGGCCCTCCACCACAACTGATGTCATGGATTAGCAGAGGACTGAGCTGGGGTCTAGCCAAGGACGTGCCTATACCGCATAGCTGCATTCAAGATCTCTTCGAAGGAGATTTTAGTCTGGTTACGGTGGTGCAAGTCATGCTAGTTCGTCGAGTCCAGCCTTGCAAACGTCGGCCCCTCCGCATGTGGGAGTTCAACCCAGAAGGGCCGCGCACTATTCAGAATTTCCTCGGCCTGACGCACGAGGAGATGTACAAATCATTCTTCGGACCCCAAATAGAGTGTCCGGATACTACCAAGGACGTGGGCCTGAGCAGCAACCATGTCGCCGACCAAGTAAGTAATCCTTTAGCCGAACACACCGTCTTTCATTTACCATGACGTCATTCTGAGAAATCGCTCTTTGACCAGGACTGGCTAACAAGGGCGAAGATGATTCGGTGTTCGGCCCCCCTTCCTGAGGGTTTGGAGAATCCGGTACTGGAAAAGATGCTTGAGCTAGCACCTTGCCCGGAGCCCTCAAAGGAAGATAAAGGGGGGAATAATGAGGTCAAAAGCGGGCCCCCATCGCTACCAATTCCAACCGAGGGAATGAGCGCCTCCATGAAGGAGGATAACCAAGGAGAAGAATCTGACCTTCTCTCGCTTCGGGGAAGGAAGAGGACTGCCTCTGAAGATCCGGAAACCGAGTCTTCCAAACGGGAGAAGAAGTCTCCACCAGAGGGTCCTACCTTGGAGGGTGCTTTTGCCGCACAAAGTTCGCGCGAGGATCAGCCCTCCAACGAGCTGTAAGTAATCAAAAAGTACTTTAATAGTGGAGATATACTACCTTACCTCTGAGGAAAATAACCAAAGTGTTTATCTTGCAGTTCGGATCTTAGCCCTTCTCAGCAGAGCTCGTCTTCGGGGGATCTTCTTCCGGAGATGATGGAGAGCGAAACGCCTCCCCCGGACTCCCCTGCTCAAGAAGCAGGCGACCTTGTAGTGTCGTCGTGGAGGGCCTCTCCGGATCCGGTGAGGCCAGAAGATAATCCTATAGTCACCCGAAGTCCCCAACGTCCGACTCTTGAAGAGAGCAAACAAGAGAGTCCGGCACCGTCTGGTATGCGGCCGGACATACTGAGGGAGCTGTTGGAGCGAGCGGCCATCTCAAAAGAACACCATACGTTGATGGGTACAGTGATGGAAAGCATTTCGTCCGCCGAAAGTGGATTGCATGAAGCCTTTATGAGTCTACTGACGGGCTTTGAGGTACATGAAATGATATACTTTTTGATAGTACCGCACATTTTTAGGTGTGCCCTGTGTAGATAGTAGCCCCTGAGACTCTGGTCATCGTCGAGAACAACGGCGAACAGAGGATCGTAGTCCCAGGTAATAACCATACCGCTTTATGTGTAGGTGATGGGAGCTCCGGTGGCTGGCCGGACTAATGAGTTTGCCGAACTAAAGCGGCAACTGGATGCGGCAGATGCCGACATCGAGCTTGTTAACAAGCGGCTTGAGGAGGCACAGGATAAGTAATGTTTTTCCGGTCAATGTCACATAGTAAGAGCAGCATGATGCCAGTATCTTTAATATGTTGTGACTGCAGATGGAGCTGCCGCCGTGGAGACCCTTCGGGCGGAACTTGCCCAAGCCAACGAACAAACAAGGACTAGTAATGCGGCTGCTTTAAAGGCGGCCGAAGAGTTAAGAGCCAAGAAGGCCGCGCATTGCGAGAGCAAAGAAAAGATGGCCAAGATGGATGTAAAGTTAAATGACATTGCCGACTGTTGTCGGTTCCTTGAAGAAGAAAGCCAAGCGAAGGCGACGGACCTCGAAAAGGCCACGATGGCGGCCAAAGACACCCGCTCTGCCATGAGGGAAAAGAAGGAAGAGCTACATGAAGCTGGTGATATTGTGGCTGGGAAGCCCTTTTTGCTGTGGAGGAAGTTCGGAGATCCGCGGTATGCCCCTCTGGATCGGCTGTGGAGTTCGGCAGACGCATATATGGATTTGACGGCGAGTACTGTCGATGCGGCTGAATACTTCCGAGATCAGACAGATCGTGAAGTGGACAAGCTATTCTGGTCGCAATTTAACGTTCCAGAGCGTCCGCTTCCCTTGACTGATCGGCTAGCCAAATGGGCCGAACTCAATAGATTGTCCGGACTCGCCATGAGGTCCGTCGTAGATCATCTGTGGCCGGAAAAACCGAAGCCGAACAGCTATTTCAGCTTAGTGCAACAGTTCCTTGGAGCGGTGGTGCGCATCAATGCAATGAAGAGGTCGGCATGTATAGAGGCTCGCGGATGGCCCTTGCCCGTGTCAAAGCATACTGGGCGGAGATGGATGCTACCACAGTTGCGGCGCAGGGTTCGGCCATAGGCCGAGTGGCTGCCGAGCACTATTTTGAAGAAGTTCTTGAGGGCGCTCGTTTGATAGAGGCCCAGTGCTCGAAGAATATTATGTTTGAGTGACATGTATTCCCATTGTAAAAACAATGTTTTTATGAAATTATCAAGGCTGTATTTATACTTTTGCCCGAAAGTAATATGATGCCTCCTGTGCGGCCGTTTATGTATACATGTGTATAACCTGAAAGATTGTAGTCGTTGGCTTCAGCCCCCACGCATATAATGCGGGGGTGTTCATAGAAGACGCGTATTCACACTTAATCCAACGTCTTGGTCCTAATAAGGAGGTGATGGTACAGCGAACTAGGCAACCGGACTATAATGCTTTAACACTTTCACTTAGCCATAGGAGTTTGACAATGGGGCTACTATATAGCCCCTGGTGGCTCCGCACTCATCCGAATTCGGGGTGTGTACATGCCTGGCCGGTAAACGACCCTTCGTTAAGGCGGAGGAATTCTAACATTCCGATAGGTCATCGAGTGGTTGACCAGTCTCACGCTATATCATGACAGTCAGTTTTCGGCTTTCTCTACTGAGGTGCTCGTCCGGATGAACCAGAGCACAATTGCAGCAGTTCTCCTAGTGCCGCCTTAGCCGATAGAGCGAAACGTAAGGCAGCAAAACATAGGAGCCGGGCAAACCCAACATTTGACCAAAGACATGATTCGGAGCTGATGCATATAAGGCCAAACTCGCGACGCCGAACACTCCCTAAGGTATTCGGTCTTTATGGTGTAAACCGGGCCTAAACAGTGCCCTTTGTAAGAAGCCCCTAGTGTCCAGGTACGTGCATTATTCTGACGTGGCCACATGCCAAGACGCCAGCATCCTTCTCAATTGTACTGAGAATCCGAAGGATGTGTATCAATAAGAGACAGTAAAAAAGGTTTACGCAGGGTCTTAATCTAAAAAGAATCCTTGGAACGGGTCCCTGCTGCACGTCTGCGCCTGTGTATCCATTGTGCCATATCCTGGATGGGTGTAGCACGATGGTCATCTGTAAAAGAGAGAAACTTAGGTGAAAATTTGTCATGCAAAAAGGTAGGTTTAAAGAAACGATGTACAATTCAAGATGAGTAAAAATTGCCACTTGTCTGCGCGCGTTGAGCCCCTTGTATTTGTAATAGGGGTGTGGCCTATCAAACCTGTGTGAATTACATTTAGCTGCGCCGGACTCGTCTAACCGTGTCCGTGGTCTTGACGACCTATAAAATGCTTTAGTTGGTGAGGCCGTTTTTAGTGTGCGGCTGCCAAGGCAATCGCACTCTCTTCGGCGCGCAAGGATCGCTCAATATTTCCATTCACTGTAATGATGCCATGTGGACCGGGCATCTTAAGCGTGAGGGAAGCGTAATGCGGTATTGCATTGAAGCGAGCGAAAGCTTCGCGTCCAAGTAGTGCTTGATAGCCACTTTGGAACGGAGCAATGTGGAATGTTAAATTTTCGCTATGGAAGTTATCGGGGGAAGCTGAATATAACCTCTAGTAGCAGGGAGCCCGTGCAATGAGCCCCTGGGCCTGGCGTTACTCCTTTAAAGGTAGTATTGTTGTGGCAAATTTTCGTTGGGTCTATCCCCATTTTGTGGATTGTGTCCTGATATATCAGGTTTAGACTGCTGCCGCCGTCCATCAGGACTCATGTGAAATGGTATCCGGCAATTATTGGGTCTAATACCAAGGCAGCCCATCCTGCACGCCGGATACTTGCTGGGTAATCCCGATGGTCGAAAGTGATCGGTTGAGACGACCAGTGGCAGGACTCCGCGGTGATAGGCCCTTGGGCATACTTCTCTGGGAGTGCCGCTTTGTTTCTCCCCTTGATCACGTGTAACACGTTCACTGTTTTGACTTCTGGTGCAAATTTCTTTTGTTCCCCAGTGTCTTGCTTGAGAGGCTCATCCTCGTCTTCGCTTGGTGTATCATCCCCCTTGTGTACGGCGTTGAGCTTGCCGGACTGCTTGAAGACCCAACATTCTCTGTGGGTATGATTAGCGGTTTTACCAAGGGTGCTATGGATCTGACATATTTGGTCCAGAATTTTGTTTTAGTTGGACAGTTCGTCTCTGCTGCCTTTAGAGGGCGGCTTTTACTGACCTGGCCGAGAGCTTCTGAATCCGGCGTTTATTGCCGTGCTCTTCGGGCTGTCTTCTTTATTCCGGCGCATATTATTTTTGCTACGTCGTGATTTTCCATTTCCATCTCTAACTTTGGATGTACTTGGGTCGCTGGTGCTGCATCTGGCTAGCCGGCTGTCCTCACCCGCGCAAAAGCGGGTCACGAGGCTTGTTAATGCTGCCATTGTTCTCGGGTTTTCTTGGCTGGGGTGTCTGGCAAGCCATTCGTCGCGGACTCTATGCTTAAAAGCTGCCAAGGCTTCGGCGTTCGGACAGTCGACTATTTGGTTCCTTTTAGTAAGAAACCTGTTCCAAAGCTTTCAGGCTGACTCTCCGGGCTATTGGGTTATATGACTCAAATCGTCCGCGTCGGGAGGTCGGACATAAGTCCCTTGAAAATTTGCCCGAAAAGCGTCTGCGAGCTCTTCCTAGCTTCCAATGGAGCTTTCGGGGAGGCTTTTAAGCCAGGGCCGAGCTGGCCCTTTGAGTTTGAGGGGTAAATACTTAATGGCGTGGAGATCATCTCCTCGAGCCATATGGATATGGAGGATATGGTCCTCAATCCAGACCCCTGGGTCTATTGTTCCGTCGTATGCCTCTATGTTTACGGGTTTGAATCCCTCTGGAAATTCATGGTCCAGCACCTCGTCAGTGAAACATAGGGGGTGTGCGGCACCCCTGTATCTGGGTGCACCGTGTTGTTCGAATGTTTGTTGTGTTGCATCGTATGCTGGAGCGCGCTTGCGTGGTCCATAGATGGATCTGGTTGCACCGTCCTTTTGATGCGAGCCCTTGTGTGGATCGCATATTGGCTTACGTGCGGTGTTGTTTGCCTCTCTATGTTGGCCGTGAGGTCGTCTATCTGGCCAGATGGCCGTTTTAATTTTTGGTTGCGGGGGATCTAAGGCCTCCTCCTCGAATTCGGGTAGCAACTTCCGCTTCGGGTAGCTCTTGGTGGGGTGATTACCGCCGTACTTCGCTGCTGTGTTGAGCACTTTACTCCATCTAATTCTGAGTGTGTCTTGCGCAGCCTTGAGCCTTTGCTTCTGCTTTTTTAGACTTCTCGTGGTGGCAACGAGCCTTTGTTGGGCATTCTATTGCTCCGGGTGTCTGTCCGGTGTGATGTCGTCCGGACTATTATCTTTGACAGAGTTGGGTTGTTCGGTTTGATTCTCCGTGTTGCCATGGTCTGGCGATGGTTCACCCTGCTCTAACGCTGGGTCTATATGATCGTTGTTTCTGCCGAGGCGGGATTTGGAGTGGCGCTTACGTCGCCGCTTTGACTGCTTATCGAGGGGACAACCCTTCGTTGCATCCTTCCGTTCCTCGTCGTCGTCGTCTTCTTTTGGTGTGTCCACCATGTATACGTCATGTGATGAAGTGGGCGTCCAGTGCCCTGTGGGCAGTGGTTCCTATTCGTCTCCTGCATCATCGTCCATACCGTGGATGTCTTTGGAGTCGGAGTCGAGCATGTCGGTTAAGTCATTGACAGTGGCTACTAAGTGGGTGGTGGGTGGGTGACGAATTTCTTCGTCATCCGCATCCCAATCCTGCCGGACATATTTTGGCCAGGACTCTCCTGATAAGGAGAGAGACTTTAATGAATTCATTATGTCGCCGAAGGGCGAGTGCTGAAAGATATCCGCGGAGCTCCATGATTGGCGCCCAACCGGATTCATAGGAACGGGCGCAGGCGGTTCGGAGTCCGTGGCCGGAGAAGTATCCGGCAGTTTAGCAACACGGCTATCGTGAAGGGTAAGATCGATATTCGGCTCGATCGCCGTTGGGGATGCAGCCTATGTGGCGGGTTCTATCCACCCGTCCATGGGAGGCGCAACTGGCTTCGAATTAAGGGTCGAAGCGGCTGCCGGTGTGATTTCTTGAACACTGTCCGATGGCAGAGCTAAATCGTACCCATCGTGACCGCGTGACGCACAAGGCAGGGGCTCGAATCCGTCGAAGATCAAGTCTCCGCGGATATCGGCCGTGTATTTTAAGCTTCCAAACCTGACCTAGTGGCCAGGGGCGTAACTTTCGATCTGCTCCAGATGGCCAAGCGAGTTGGCCCGCAGTGCAAAGCCGCCGAACACAAAGATCTGTCCGGGGAGAAAAGTCTCACCCTGGACTGCATCGCTATCGATGATAGTAGCAGCCATCAAGCCTAATGGCGATGACACAAAGGAACTCTCAATGAAAGCACCAATGTCGGTGTCAAAACCGGCGGATCTCGGTTAGGGGGTCCCGAACTGTGCGTCTAAGGCGGATGGTAACAGGAGGCAGGGACACGATGTTTTACCCAGGTTCGGGCCCTCTTGATGGAGGTAAAACCCTACGTCTTGCTTGATTAATATTGATGATATGGGTAGTACAAGAGTAGATCTACCACGAGATCAGAGAGGCTAAACCCTAGAAGCTAGCCTATGGTATGATTTTATGTTATTGTGTCCTACGGACTAAAACCCTCCGGTTTATATAGACACCGGAGAGGGCTAGGGTTACACAAGGTCGGTTACAAAGGAGGAGATATACATATTCGTATTGCCTAGCTTGCCTTCCACGCCAAGTAGAGTCCCATCCAGACACGAGACGAAGTCTTCAATCTTGTATCTTCATAGTCCAACAGTCTGGCCAAAGGATATAGTCCGGCTGTCCGGAGACCCCTAATCCCGGACTCCCTCAGCCACCATACCTACTGATAGGTCTCCAACGTATCTATATTTTTTTTATTGTTCCATGCTATTATATTATCTATTTTGGATGTTTATGGGCTTTATTATACACTTCTATATTATTTTTGGGACTAACCTATTAACCGGAGGCCCAGCCCAAATTGTTGTTTTCTTGCCTATTTCAGTGTTTTGAAGAAAAGGAATATCAAACGGAGTCCAAACGGAATGAAACCTTTGGGAGAGTTATTTTTGGAACGGAAGCAATCCAGGAGACTTGGAGTAGACGTCAGGGAAGCTTCGAGGTGGTCATGTGGCAGGGAGGCACGCCCCCACCCTCGTCGGCCCCTTGTGGCTCCCCTCACAGACTTCTTTCGCCTATATATGTCCATATACCCTAAAAACATCGTGGAGCAAAATAGATCGGGAGTTCCGCCACCAGAAGCCTTCGTAGCCACCGAAAACCAATCTAGACCCGTTCCGGCACCATGTCGGAGGGGGGAATCCTTCTCCGGTGGCCATCTTCATCACCCCGGGGCTCTCCATGATGAGAAGGGAGTAGTCCACCCTCGGGGCTGAGGGTATGTACCAGTAGCTATGTGTTTGATCTCTCTCTCTCTCTCGTGTTCTTGGGTTGGCACGATCTTGATGTACCGCGAGCTTTGCTATTATAGTTGGATTTTATGATGTTTCTCCCCCTCTACTCTCTTGTAATGGATTGAGTTTTCCCTTTGAAGGTATCTTATCGGATTGAGTCTTTAAGGATTTGAGAACACTTGATGTATGTCTTGCATGTGCTTATCTGTGGTGACAATGGGATATCATGTGATCCACTTGATGTATGTTTTGGTGATCAACTTTTGAGTTCCGTGACCTTGTGAACTTAGGCATAGAGCTTGGCACATGTTTTCGTCTTGACTCTCCGGCTGAAATTTGGGGCATCTTTGAAGTTCTTTGTGTTGGTTGAATAGATGAATCTGAGATTGTGTGATGCATATCGTATAATCATACCCACGGATACTTGAGGTGACATTGGAGCATCTAGGTGACATTAGGGTTTTGGTTGATTTGTGTCTTAAGGTGTTATTCTAGTACGAACACTATGATAGATTGAACAGAAAGAATAGCTTCGTGTTATTTTACTACGGACTCTTGAATAGATCAATCAGAAAGGATAACTTTGAGGTGGCTTCGTACCCTACCATAATCTCTTCTTTTGTTCTTCGCTATTAGTGAGTTTGGAGTGACTCTTTTTTGCATGTTGAGGGATAGTTATATGATCCAATTATGTTATTATTGTTGAGAGAACTCGCACTAGTGAAAGTATGAACCCTAGGCCTTGTTTCCTAGCATTGCAATACCGTTTGTGCTCACTTTTATCATTAGTTACCTTGCTGTTTTTATATTTTCAGATTACAAAAACCTTTATCTACTATCCATATTGAGTTTGTATCACCATCTCTTCGCCGAACTAGTGCACCTATACAATTTACCATTGTATTGGGTGTGTTGGGGACACAAGAGACTCTTTGCTATTTGATTGCAGGGTTGTTTGAGAGAGACCATCTTCATCCTATGTCTCCCACGGATTGATATACCTTAGGTCATCCACTTGAGGGAAATTTTCTACTGTCCTACAAACCTCTACACTTGGAGGCCCAACAACGTCTACAAGAAGAAGGTTGTGTAGTAGGCATCAAGCTCTTTTCTGGCGCCGTTGCCGGGGAGGTTAGCGCTTGAAGGTATATCTTTAGATCTTGCAATCGAATCTTTTTGTGTCTTGTTTTAGCACTAGTTTAGTTTATAAAAGTAAACTACAAAAAAATGGAATTGAGTTTGCCTCATACGCTTCCTCTTTTTAATATCTTTCGTGAGAATGATGGAAAGGAAAATTGTGCTCAAATGCTAGTAGAAGAAGTCTCTAAAATGTTTGGCACTAAATCTTTGAATGATGAGCATGATTGCAATGTTGTTAGTATGAACTCCTTGAATATCCATAGTACTTATGATGATTGCACTAGTCATGATGAAAATGTCTCTTATACGCATGTCAACTTTTGTGGAGTGCATAGAGTTTGCAAGTACACACCATATAGGGAAGATAGATTTTGCAAGAGGCATAAGTATTTGGAAACTAAGTGGTTGCAAGAGAGGCTAGATGTTTGTACTGAAAATTTAAAATTCTTCACCATACTTGTGAACTTTGCAATGAACATGGTCATTTAAATCTCCGATGCAAATTGTTCGATGATCGTATCGTGTCCAAAAATTGTGATGATTTGATTTCCCTTGCACACCATAATGAACTTAGTTTGCTTTTGGCTTATGAAGAAATGAAACGTATAACTAAGCATATTCCAGAATATAACCTTGAGAAATTCCTCGATATTGATCTAGAAGAAATTTTTATGTACTGTGCGGCGAATTGCATTGAAAATCCTTATATTGCCAATTACATAAAGAAAAGAAAACAAATAGGGGATGAAGAGAATACTAATGAAAGGGAAGAGGCTTCCCAATATCCTCGTATTATTTCTTATGATGAATCAGGTAATGAGGAGGAGCCTTCTAATCAACCAATCTCATCAATAAGGAGCTCCAAAAAGAGGATTGAACCCACACATAATGTGAATAAGAAAAGGAAAAGACGAAAGAGCAAACGTTAAAAGGTATCCCTCCCAAATTACGTTGCCCCTATTACTCATTGTGATGATGATAATTGCTATACTATTAGTGCTATCCATACTATTAATGATGAGAGTGATTATGCTTATGATATGAAAAGGCCCAAGCTTGGGGATGCTATGTTTGATGAGAATGACATGTTTGAGAATATATTTGCTGCAATTAATGTTTGTCCCAAGCTTGGGGACTATGTTTAATGAAGATGATATTTCTAGCCTCTCAAGTTTTGATATGCAAATTTGTTATGATGATAGCATGCCTCCTACTTATGATGATTATATTGATGAAAGCGGGTTTGGAAGAGTGTCAACTTTAGGAAGTAATGATCCCACTATTTTGGAGGATGTTGAATCTAATTGTGATAATTATGAAAGTGGATTTGGAGAGGTTGAGGGAGTCCTGGATTAGGGGGTGTCCGGATAGCCGGACTATACCTTCGGCCGGACTCCTGGACTATGAAGATACAAGATTGAAGACTTCGTCCCGTGTCCGGAAGGGACTTCCCTTGGCGTGGAAGGCAAGCTTGGCGATATGGATATGTAGATCTCCTACCATTGTAACCGACTCTGTGTAACCCTAGCCCTCTCCGGTGTCTATATAAACCGGAGGGTCTTAGTCCGTAGGACGAAAAACAATCATACCATAGGCTAGCTTCTAGGGTTTAGCCTCTCTGATCTTGTGGTAGATCTACTCTTGTACTACCCATATCATCAATATCAATCAAGCAGGACGTAGGGTTTTACCTCCATCAAGAGGGCCCGAACCTAGGTAAAACATCGTGTCCCCTGCCTCATGTTACCATCCGGCCTAGACGCACAGTTCGGGACCCCCTACCCGAGATCCGCCGGTTTTGACACCGACATTGGTGCTTTCATTGAGAGTTCCACTGTGTCGTCACTTTTAGGCCCGATGGCCTCTCCGATCATCAACAGCAATGCGATCCAGGGTGAGGCTTTTCTCCCCGGACAGATCTTCGTATTCGGCGGCTTTGCACTGCGGGCCAATTCGCTTGGTCATCTGGAGTAGATCGAAAGCTACGCCCCTGGCCATCAGGTCAGATTTGGAAGTTTGAACTACACGGCCGACATCCGCGGAGACTTGATCTTCGACGGATTCGAGCCACAGCCGAGCGCGCCACACTGTCACGATGGGCATGATCTAGCTCTGCCGCCGAACAGTGCCCTGGAGGCCGCACCTGTGTCCGCTCCGACCCCTAGCTCAGAGTCGATCACACCAATCGAGGATGGGTGGTTAGACACCGCCTCGGGAGCTGCAATCTCTACGACGATCGAGCCGAACATCAGCCCTATTCTCTACGAAGCCCGTGACTCCAAGGAGCCGGACTCCTCTCCTGACTCCGAGCCCTCCGCGCCCCTACCGATCGAACCCGATTGGGCGCCGATCATGGAGTTCACTGCCGCGGACATCTTTCAGCACTCGCCCTTCGGCGATATTCTGAATTCACTAAAGTCTCTCTCTTTATCAGGAGAGTCCTGGCTGGACTATGGTCAGCAAGGTTTGGACGCGGATGATGAAGAAATTCAAAGCCCACCCACTTCGTAGCCACTGTCGATGATTTAACCGACATGCTAGACTTCGACTCCGAAGAAATCGACGGTATGGACGCCGATGCAGGAGACGATCAAGAACCAGCGCCTATAGGGCACTGGAAAGCCACCTTGTCGTATGATATATACATGGTGGACACCCCAAAAGAAGGCAATGGCGATGGAACAGCGGAGGATGACCCCTCCAAGAAGCAGCCTAAGCGCCGGCGTCAGCGGCGCCGCTCTAAATCCCGCCAAAGCAAAAACGGTGATTCCGGCACGGGAGATAATAACACCTCGGATAGTGCTGAAGACAACCACCTCCAGCAAGATTCAGCATAGGAGGATAGAGAAGCCAGCCCTCATGAGAGAGCAGCAGACAGAGAGGTCGAGGATGATAATTATATGCCTCCCTCCGAAGATGAGGCAAGCCTCGACGACGACGAAATTTGTCGTGCCGGAGGATCCCGTCGAACAAGAGCGTTTCAAACGCAGGCTTATGGCCACGGCGAGCAGCCTCAAGAAAAAACAGCAACAACTTAGAGCTGATCAAGATTTGCTAGCGGACGGATGGACTGAAGTCCTTGCGGCCGAAGAGTATGAACTCGAACGCCCCTCCACTCAATACGTTGGTGATGTAGGTTTAGGTGCTTCCTCCTCTAATTGGGGCGTTCGAGTTCATACTCTTCAAACAGAGAGGCCTCTCGGCCCTCCACTCAAGCCGCACCCCGGCGCCGCTCAAAAAATACCAAGGCATGGGAAAATGCACCAGACCTGTGAGATATATTGGAGGACAAGGCAAGGCAAACAAGATCGATCTACGGATCACGTGGGCGCCCCATGGCATGAGACGGTACTCGTCACGCCGTATACAGTAAATCTGGCCGGGCCGAACACAGTAGACAAAGCTCGTTTGAGCTGCGTCGTGACATAGCCCAATGCAGAGGCGCCGCACACCCACTATGCTTCACAGATGAAGTAATGGGTCACCAAATCCCCAAGGGTTTCAAACCCGTGAACATCGAATCATACGATGGCACAACAGATCCTGTGGTATGGATCGAGGACTATCTCCTTCATATCCACATGGCCCGCGGTGATGACCTACACGCCATCAAATACCTCCCACTCAAGCTTAAAGGACCAGCCCGGCATTGGCTTAACAGCTTGCCAGCAGAATCAATTGGTTGTTGGGAGGACCTGGAAGCCGCATTCCTCGACAATTTCCAGGGCACTTATGTGCGACCACTAGACGCCAATGACCTAAGCCACATAATTCAGCAGCCAGAGGAATCGGCCAGACAATTCTGGACACGGTTCCTAACCAAGAAAAATCAAATCGTCGACTGTCCGGACGCAGAGGCCCTAGCAGCCTTCAAGCATAACATCCGCGACGAGTGGCTTGCATGGCACCTAGGACAGGAAAAGCCGAAATCTATGGCAGCCCTCACAACACTTATGACCCGCTTTTGTGCGGGAGAAGACAGCTGGCTAGCTTGCAGCAATAACATGACCAAGAGCCCTGGTAATTCGGATACCAAGGACAGCAGTGGCAGGTCGCGTCGCAACAAGCAAAAGCGCCGCATTAACGGCGACAATGCTGAGGATACGGCAGTTAATGCCGGATTCAAAGGCTCTAAACCCGGTCAGCGGAAAAAGCCATTCAAAAGAAACACTCCGGGCCCGTCCAGTTTGGACCGAATACTCGAGCGCTCATGCCAGATACATGGCACCCCCGAAAAACCAGCCAATCACACCAACAGGGATTGTTGGGTGTTCAAGCAGGCAGGCAAGTTAAATGCCGAAAGCAGAGACAAGGGGCTCCATAGCGATGACGAGGAGGAGCCCCGGCCGCCGAACAATAGTGGACAGAAAGGTTTTCCCCCACAAGCGCGGACGATGAACATGATATACGCAACCCACGTCCCCAAGAGGGAGCGGAAGCGTGTGCTAAGGGACGTATACGCGATGGAGCCAGTCGCCCCAAAGTTCAACACATGGTCTTCCTGCCCGATCACTTTTGATCGAAGGGACCATCCCACTAGCATCCGTCATGGCAGATTCGCCGCATTGGTTCTAGACCCAATTATTGACGGATTTCACCTCACTAGAGTCCTTGTGGACGGCGGCAGTAGCCTGAACCTGCTTTACCAGGATACAATGCGGAAAATGGGCATCGATCCCTCGAGGATTAAACCCACTAGAACGACCTTTAAAGGCGTCATACCAGGTGTAGAGGCCAACTATACAGGCTCAACTACACTTGAAGTGGTCTTCACATCTCCGGATAATTTCCAAAGCGAGGAGTTAATCTTCGACATAGTCCCGTTCCGCAGTGGCTATCACGCACTGCTCGGGCGAACCACATTTGCTAAGTTCAATGCGGTGCCGCACTACGCATACCTCAAGCTCAAGATGCCAGGCCCTCGAGGAGTCATCACGGTCAATGGAAACACCGAACGCTCTCTCCGAACGGAGGAGCATACGGCGGCTATCGCAGCGGAAGTACAAAGCAGCCTCTCAAGGCAATTCTCCAGTCCGGCTTTTGCTTATTGCACTATTTGTATCGTTCTGCTTTGATCGCAGCTTTTTTAAATAAACAATGCATAGCTTCCATCTATTATTGCATTACCTTTTTTTACGAATATATGTTCATTAATGACATGTTGCACCCGTACACTTTGGTACGGCCAATACGCCAGGGGCTTAAGTACCCCACAATATGGTGTGAGAAGTCCGAACACTTTCACAAGTGCGGCACCTCGAACTTATAGCATTATATGCATCGGCTCCGAATCATGTCTTGGGTCAATAGTTGGGTTTGCCCGGCTCCTATGTTTTGGTACCTTACATTCCGTTATATCGGCTAAGGTAGCACTAGGAGAACTACTGCGATTGTGCCCCAGTTGAGCTGGGCTAAGCACCTCAGTAGAGAAAGCTAAAACTGACCGTCATGATGAGGCGAGAGCTGGTCGCTGTTCGAGAGGTTTTCGAGTCCCTAAAGACTTATGCCGCTTAGAGCGAGGAGTTGGCTTTGTCTGGCCTAGGCGTGGATAGCGCCCCGAACTCGGTCTTCCGAACACTAGGGGCTTCGCTGAAATTTAAAATTATAGAATTCTATGGCTAAGTGAGAGTGTTCAAGCATTATAGTCCGATTGCCTTGTTCGTTGTATTGAGCGCCTCCCTCGAAGGACCCAAGAATAGGAAAAAGAGCGCTCATGTTTATCCCGAACACCCCAACACTCGTGGCATGGGGGTAGAAGCCGACGACTCGCCATCTCTCAAATTTGATAAACGGCCGCATAGAAGGTAATATTTTAAATTCAAAAGTGTTGCTTAGCGCATATGAACAAGTTTTCAGCGTACAGGATCACAAATGCGAGTTTACTCAAAAATTACATCTTTGGAGCATTCATCCGCTATAAGGCGGGCACCCTTCAGGACGCCCTCATAATACGCTTCCGGAACGCAATGCTCCTTGCCCGGCGGCGGCCCGTCCTTCACCAGCTTCTCTGCATCCATCTTGCCCCAGTGCACTTTAGCACGGGCAAGTGCCCTACGGGCACCTTCGATGCAGACGGAGCGCTTGATTACTTCAAGCCATGGACAGGCATCCACCAGCCGCCTCACCAGCCCGAAGTAGCTCCTAGGCAGAGCCTCTCCAGGCCAAAGCCGAACTATGAGGCCCTTTATGGCCCGTTCGGCCACCTTGTGGAGCTCGACCATTTGCTTCAGCTGGTCGCTCAAAGGCACCAGGTGTCCGGCCTCAGCATACTGAGACCAGAACACCTTCTCCGTCGAGCTCCCCTCCTCGGCTCGGTAGTAGGCAGCGGCATCAGACGCACTACGGGGCAAATCTGCGAATGCTCCTGGAGAGCTCCGGACTCGGGTAAGTAACAAGTAATTCACTTTCACGTGCTTGATTTGCATAATGAATGCCTTATCTGCCGCTATCTTCTTCATATCTCCAATTTCTTGGAGGGCTTTCTGGGCTTCGGCCATGGCAGACTTCGCGTTTTCGAGGGCTGCCGCAAGCTCGGACGCTTGCGCCTTCGAGTCAAGCTCCAAACTCTCGTGTTTTTTCACGAGAGCCTGGAGCTCTTTCTGCACCTCCTCCACTCGCGCCTCCTGCTTCCCTCTCTCTGTACGCTACGCGGCCGCTCTGTTTTCGGTCTCAGACAACGCTTTTTAAGGGTTGCCACCTCGGTCGTAGCCCCTATAATAGCACGTTTATCCTGTCATTTTTTGCAACCACATCTTCTCTATATACTTGCGCAAGGTATTACTTACCTTCCTTCTCCTCGAGTTGCCTCTTGGCATGGCCGAGCTCGTACTTGAACCGCGTGAGGTTTTGCTTTAGCGTATCCACCTCCGCAGTCAGTGCGGCGGAGGCCAGCAGCGAAGCCTGCATACACATATTGACTTGATTATGTTAGACTCTTGCGAATGTTATTAGATCCTCTATCCGGCTTTTCTTTCCGAACACCGAACAGAGCATCAGGGGCTACTGTCTATGCGGTAATATTTTTACATATTCTTTACTTACCTCAAAGCCTATTAGAAGGCTGGCACAGGCTTCAGTCAGTCCGCTCTTGGCGGACTGAACCTTCTGGATCACCGCACTCATAATAGTGCGGTGCTCCTCGTCGATGGAGGCGCCGTTAAGCGTCTCCAGCAAATTTTCCGGAGCCTCCGGTTGGACGGAGGTCACCAGCTCGGTAGCCTTGCTCCTCTTGGAAGGAGGCCGCCTACTGGAGTCCGGAACCGTTGAAGGTTCCGATGCGGTGTCCGGCTCAAGGCCGGACTTGGAGCCCTTGGGGGTTCTATCCCCTTTACGCCTGGAGTCCGGGAGGTTGCCTTGCGGCGCCTCCAGGACCACCTCCTCCTGGCTTGGAACCTGTTGGGACGCCACCTCGGCGCCGTCCGTAGGGTGGGGGAAGGAAGCTGTCGGAAGCGAATTCACATCTGACGAATCCAGGGAGCCGCTCGACGACTCGTCGAGCCCGGCCTTGGGTGGACTGCACAATCATATTCGGCGTAAGGAGGAGCTGTGCAAGAAAGGAACACTACGAATCGCTCTGGTGTCCGAATACTTACAATCTCGCTAGGGGCTTGGCCCTGTGCGGCCACTCCTCTTCGCCATCATCGGCGTTGGTGGAGTAGTCCGGAGGAAGGGTCTTCCCCTTCTTGGACCCTTCGACCTCCCCGGTTGGGGCGGCCTTCCTTTTCTTCCCTTCCCCCGCTGGAGGGGGAGAGGTCTCTTCTTCCTCCTCCTCGTCTTCACGGGAGGAGTGCGCCTTGGAATCATCGGATGATGAATCCGACACCTCCTGGTGCCGGGCGCTCTTTCGAGTCCCCATGGCCTTCTTGGCCTTCTTCTCCGGCACCACATAGGGTGCCGGAACCAGCAGCCTTGCCAAGTGAGCGTCCGCTGGGCCTTCGGGCAAAGGAGCCGGACAGTTGATCTGTCCGGACGTCTCCTGCCAATCCTGTCAAAGGTAAGGGAGCTTAGATCCCGCATGGAGTCAAACTATGAAAAACTAATACCCTGTAAAAGGTAAAGACAGCTCACTGCACGAGCATGACGCTGCGTGCTGAATCCGCGATCCTCGATAGCGGATGCGGGGGCCTCGGCGCCCTTGAAAAGCACCTTCCAGGCATCTTCGTATGTCGTGTCGAAGAGCCTGCTCAGAGTTCGGTGCTGTGCCGGGTCGAACTCCCACAGGTTGAAAGCCCGTTGTTGACACGGGAGGATCCGGCGGATGAGCATAACCTGAACTACGTTGACAAGTTTGAGCTTCTTGTCCACCAGGGTTTGGACGCATGTTTGGAGTCCGGTCAGCTCTCCTTTTTTACCCCACCACAGGCCCGTCTCTTTCCAGGAGGTGAGCCGCGTAGGGGGTCCGGATCGGAACTCGGGGGCTGCGACCCATTCAGGGTCGCGTGGCTCGGTGATGTAAAACCACCCCGATTGCCACCCCTTTAGGAACTCCACGAAGGAGCCCTCGAGCCATAGGATGTTGGGCATCTTGCCCACCATGGCGCCTCCGCACTCCGCCTGGGTGCCACGCACCACCTTCAGCTTGACATTGAAAGTCTTGAGCCATAGGCCGAAATGGGGGCGGATGTAGAAGAAAGCCTCGCACACGATGATAAACGCCGAGATATTGAGGACAAAGTTCGCGGCCAGATCATGGAAATCCAGGCCATAGTAGAACATGAGCCCCCGGACAAATGGGTGGAGAGGGAAGCCAAGTCCACGGAGGAAATGGGGGAGGAACACCACCCTCTCATGGGGCCTAGGGGTGGGGATGAGCTGCCCCTCTTCGGGAAGCCGGTGCGCAATGTCGTTAGACAAGTATCTGGCCTTCCTCAGCTTTTTGATGTGTCCCTCCGTGACGGAGGACACCATCCACTTGCCTCCCGCTCCGGACATGACTGGAGAAGGTTAAGGTGGGGTGTGCGGACTTGGGAGCTGGAGCTCGAGTGCGTGGAAATGGATAGGCAAATGAGGAAGAAGGCGTGGATGAAAAGGTGGATCCTTATCCCCTTATATGGGTGGATGTGACTATGCGCCCCCACCAGCCTGGTAAAACTCGCTTATCTCCCAAGCGCCGTAGTCAATGGCGCAGTTGGGTTACCCACACCCGTATTGATGAGAATCCCGAAATAAGGGGACACGATCTCTGCTTTGACAAGACGTGCCAAGAAAACTGCCTCGCTAAACGCGGTGAGGTGGAACAGTAAAACGATTCGAATAAATACTTGGCCATAGTGTGATGTCACGCTATGGAATACGTCAGCAGGTTAGATTTGTGTAAATATTATTCTCTCTATGGCAATATGTGGAAACATATTTTGCAGAGCCGGACACTACCTTTGTGTTCAAAATCTTCTATGAAGTACTTGGAGGAGGAACCCGCCTTGCAATGCCGAAGACAATCTGCACGCCGGACTCGTCGTCATTGAAGCCTGGTTTAGGGGCTACTGAGGGAGTCCTGGATTAGGGGGTGTCCGGATAGCCGGACTATACCTTCGGCCGGACTCCTGGACTATGAAGATACAAGATTGAAGACTTCATCCCGTGTCCGGAAGGGACTTTCCTTGGTGTGGAAGGCAAGCTTGGTGATACAGATATGTAGATCTCCTACCATTGTAACCGACTCTGTGTAACCCTAGCCCTCTCCGGTGTCTATATAAACCGGAGGGTCTTAGTCCGTAGGACGAAAAACAATCATACCATAGGCTAGCTTCTAGGGTTTAGCCTCTCTGATCTCGTGGTAGATCTACTCTTGTACTACCCATATCATCAATATCAATCAAGCATGACGTAGGGTTTTACCTCCATCAAGAGGGCCCGAACCTGGGTAAAACATCGTGTCCCCTGCCTCCTGTTACCATCCGGCCTAGACGCACAGTTCGGGATCCCCTACCTGAGATCCACCGGTTTTGACACCGACAGAGGTCATGACTTTATTTAGTAATGATTCCACTATCTTGGAAGAGGTTTCAATCGATTATGATGAGAACAAAGTTGCTACTTATGATGATTATTGTGATGATACTTATGCTATAAAAAGTAGTGATGATTATATTAATAAAACTTTTCATGATCATGATTACCCTTTTCCTGAATATTACTCTTTTAATGTGGAAACAATTTGTAGTATTCGAGTTTCTTATGATACTTCCACTATTCCGAATGAGAAGAATTTTGCCTATGTGGAGAGTAGTAATTTTTCTATGCTTGTAGATCATGAAAAGATTGCTTTATGTGATACTTATATTGTTGAATTAATTCATGATGCTACTGAAAATTATTATGAGGGAGGAACATATGCTTCTAGGAATTGCAATAATATCAAGTTTCCTCTCTATGTGCTTAAAGTTCTGAAGTTATGCTTGTTTTGCCTTCCTATGCTAGTTGATTATTGTTCCCGTAAGTTGTTTGTTCACAAAATCCATATGCATAGGAAGTGGGTTAGACATAAATGTGCTAGTCATATTCTTCATGATGCTCTCTTTATGTTACAATTCTTATCTTTTATGTAAGCATCATTGAAATCGTCATGCCTAGCTAGGGGCATTAAACGATAGCGCTTGTTGGGAGGAAACCCAATTTTATTTTTATTTCTTGCTTTTTGATTCTGTTTAGTAATAAATAATTCATCTAGCCTTTGTGTATATGTGGTTTTATGCTTTTAATTAGTGTTTGTGCCAAGTAGAACCTTTGGGAAGACTTGGGGAAAGTCTTTGCGATCATGCTGTTAAAAATAGAAACTTTAGCGCTCACGAGATTTGCTGCCATTTTTTATTGGAGAGGGATATTTAGTTAATTATTTTTTCATATGATTAAGAGATAAATTTCTCACGTCCAGCAATTTATTTTAGAATTTTTGGGGTTCTAGAAGTATACGTTTGATCCAGATTACTACAGACTGTTCTGTTTTTGACAGATTCTGTTTTCTATGTGTTGTTTGCTTATTTTGATGAATCTATGAGTAGTATCGGATGGTATGAACCATAGTTGAGTTGGAATACAGTAGATATTACACCATTATGAATTTAGAATGAGTTCACAACAGTAACAAAAGTGGTGATTTATTTTCTTATACTAACGGACCTTATGAGTTTTCTGTTAAGTTTTGTGTTGTGAAGTTTTCAAGTTTTGGGTAAAGATTTGATGGACTATGGAATAAGGAGTGGCAAGAGCCTAAGATTGGGGATACCCCGGAATACATCCCCTCTTTCGTCTTCGTTCATTGGTAACTTTACTTGGAGCTATATTTTTATTCACCGCATGATATGTGTTTTGCTTGGAGCATCATTTTATTTTGTTTTTGTTTTGCTTTCTGTTTGAATAAAATACCAAGATCTGAAATTGTTAAATGTTAGAGAGTCTTCACATAGTTGCATAATTATTCGACTACTCATTGATCTTCACTTATATCTTTCGGAGTAGTTTGTCATTTGCTCTAGTGCTTCACTTATATCTTTTTAGAGCACGACAGTGGTTTTATTTTGAAGAAATAGATGAACTCGCATGCTTCACTTATAATTATTTTGAGAGTCTTTTTGAACAGCATGGTAGTTTGCTTTGGTTATGAATTTAGTCCTAATATGATAGGCATCCAAGAGGGATATAATAAAAACTTTCATATAAAGTGCATTGAATACTATGAGAAGTTTGATACTTGATGATTGTTTTGAGATATGAAGATGGCGATATTAGAGTCATGCTAGTTGAGTAGTTGTGAATTTGAGAGATACTTGTGTTAAAGTTTGTGATTCTCGTAGCATGCACGTATGGTGAACCGTTATGTGATGAAGTCGGAGCATTATTTATTTATTGATTGTCTTCCTTATGAGTGACGGTCGGGGACGAGCGATGGTCTTTTCCTACCAATCTATCCCCCTAGGAGCATGCGTGTAGTACTTTGTTTTGATAACTAAGAAATTTTTGCAATAAGTATGTGAGTTCTTTATGACCAATGTTGAGTCCATGGATTATACACACTCTCACCCTTCCACCATTGCTAGCTCTCTAGTACCGCGCAACTTTCGCCGGTACCATAAACCCACCATTTACCTTCCTCAAAACAGCCACCATACCTACCTATTATGGCATTTCCATAGCCATTCTGAGATATATTGCCATGCAACTTTCCACTGTTCCGTTTTATAATGACATGCTCCATCATTGTCATATTGCGTTGCATGATCATGTAGTTGACATCGTATTTGTGGCAAAGCCACCTTTCATAATTCTTTCATACATGTCACTCTTGATTCATTGCACATCCTGGTACACTGCCGGAGGTATTCATATAGAGTCATATTTGGTTCTAAGTATCGAGTTGTAATTCTTGAGTTGTAAGTAAATAAAAGTGTGATGATCATCATTATTAGAGCATTGTCCCAGTGAGGAAAGGATGATGGAGACTATGATTCCCCCACAAGTCGGGATGAGACTCCGGACGAAAAAAATTTAAAAAAAGAGAAAAAAGGCCAAAAAGAAAAAAAGAAAAAAAGAGAAAGGCCCAAATAAAAAATAAAAAATTAAAAAAATGAGAGAAAAAGAGAGAAGGGGCAATGCTACTATCCTTTTACCACACTTGTGCTTCAAAGTAGCACCATGATCTTCATGATAGAGAGTCTCCTATGTTGTCACTTTCATATACTAGTGGGAATCTTTCATTATAGAACTTGGCTTGTATATTCCAATGATGGGCTTCCTCAAAATGCCCAAGGTCTTCGTGAGCAAGCGAGTTGGATGCACACCCACTTAGTTTCTTTTTGAGCTTTCATACACTTATAGCTCTAGTGCATCCGTTTCATGGCAATCCCTACTCACTCACATTGATATATATTGATGGGCATCTCCATAGCCCATTGATATGCCTAGTTGATGTGAGACTATCTTCTCCTTTTGTCTTCTCCACAACCACCATTCTATTCCACCTATAATGCTATGTCCATGGCTCACGCTCATGTATTGCGTGAAGATTGAAAAAGTTTGAGAACATCAAAAGTGTGAAACAATTGCTTGGCTTGTCATCGAGGTTGTGCATGATTTAAATATTTTGTGTGATGAAGATGGAGCATAGCCAGACTATATGATTTTGTAGGGATAGCTTTCTTTGGCCATGTTATTTTCAGAAGACATAATTGATTGGTTAGTATGCTTGAAGTATTATTATTTTTATGTCAGTATTAAACTTTTGTCTTCAATCTTATGGATCTGAATATTATTGCCACAATAAAGAGAATTACATGGATTAATATGTTAGGTAGCATTCCACAAGGTAGCATTCCACATCAAAATTCTGTTTTTATCATTTACCTACTCGAGGACGAGCAGGAATTAAGCTTGGGGATGCTTGATACGTCTCCAACGTATCTATAATTTTTTATTGTTGCATGCTATTATATTATTTGTTTGGGATGTTTATGGGCTTTATTATACACTTTTATATTGTTTTTGGGACTAACCTATTAACCGGAGGCCCAGCCCAAATTGTTATTTTCTTGCCTATTTCAGTGTTTCGAAGAAAAGGAATATCAAACGGAGTCCAAATGGAATGAAACCTTTGGGAGAGTTATTTTTGGAACAGAAGCAATCCAGGAGACTTGGAGTAGACGTCAGGGAAGCTTCGAGGTGGCCACGAGGCAAGGAGGCGTGCCTGCCCCCTGGGTGTGCCCTCCCCCCCTTGTGGGCCCCTCGTGGCTCCCCTGACCGACTTCTTTTGCCTATATATGTCCATATACCCTAAAAACATCGAGGAGCAGAATAGATTGGGAGTTCCGCTGCCAGAAGCCTCCGTAGCCACCGAAAACCAATCTAGACCCGTTCTGGCACCCTGCCGGAGGGGCGGGAATCCCTCTCCGGTGGCCATCTTCATCACCCCGGCGCTCTCCATGATGAGGAGGGAGTATTCCACCCTCGGGGCTAAGGGTATATACCAGTAGCTATGTGTTTGATCTCTCTCTCTCTCTCGTGATCTTGAGTTGGCACGATCTTGATGTATCGTGAGCTTTGCTATTATAGTTGGATCTTATGATATTTCTCTCCCTCTACTCTCTTCTAATGGATTGAGTTTTCCCTTTGAAGTTATCTTATCGGATTGAGTCTTTAAGGATTTGAGAACACTTGATGTATGTCTTGCATGTGCTTATCTATGGTGACAATGGGATATCATGTGATCCACTTGATGTATGTTTTGGTGATCAACTTGCGAGTTCCATGACCTCGTGAACTTATGCATTGGGGTTGGCACACGTTTTTGTCTTGACTCTCTGGTTGAAACTTTGGGGCACTCTTTGAAGTTCTTTTTGTTGGTTGAATAGATGAATCTGTGATTGTGTGATGCATATCGTATAATCATACCCACAGATACTTGAGGTGACATTGGAGTATCTAGGTGACATTAGGGTTTTGATTGATTTGTGTCTTAAGGTGTTATTCTAGTATGAACTCTATGGTAGATTGAACGGAAAGAATAGCTTCGTGTTATTTTACTACGGACTCTTAAATAGATCGATCAAAAAGGATAACTTTGAGGTGGTTTCGTACCCTACCATAATCTCTTCGTTTGTTCTATGCTATTAGTGACTTTGGAGTGACTCTTTGTTGCATGTTGAGGGATAGTTATATGATCCAATTATGTTATTATTGTTGAAAGAACTTGCACTAGTGAAAGTATGAACCCTAGGCCTTGTTTCCTAGCATTGCAATACCATTTGTGCTCACTTTTATCATTAGTTACCTTGCTGTTTTTATATTTTCAGATTACAAAAAACCTGTATCTACTATCCATATTGCGCTTGTATCACCATGTCTTCGCCGAACTAGTGCACCTAGACAATTTACCATTGTATTGGGTGTGTTGGGGACACAAGAGACTCTTTGCTATTTGATTGCAGGGTTGCTTGAGAGAGACCATGTTCATCCTACGCCTCCCACGGATTGATAAACCTTAGGTCATCCACTTGAGGGAAATTTGCTACTGTCCTACAAACCTCTGCACTTGGAGGCCCAACAACGTCTACAAGAATAAGGTTGTGTTGTAGACATCACCTACCTATCATGGCATTTACATAGCCATTCTGAGATATATTGCCATGCAACTTCCATCATATTCATACATGACTTGAGCATCATTGTCATATTGCTTTGCATGATGGTAAGATAGCTAGCATGATGTTTTCATGACTTGTCCATTTTTTTGATGTCATTGCTATGCTAGATCATTGCACATCCTGGTACACCGTCGGAGGCATTCATATAGAGTCATATTTTGTTCTAGTATCAAGTTGAAATATTGAGTTGTAAGTAAATAAAAGTGTGATGATCATCATTATTAGAACATTGTCCCATGATCAAAATAAAAGTGGCCAAAGAAGCCCCAAAAAAGATAGAGGCCAAAGAAGCCTACAAAAAAAGAAAAAAAGAAGGGACAATGTTACTATCCTTTTTCCACACTTGTGCTTTAGAGTAGCACCATGTTCTTCATATAGAGAGTCTCTTGAGTTATCACTTTCATATACTAGTGGTAATTTTCATTATAGAACTTGGCTTGTATATTCCAACGATGGGCTTCCTCAAGTGCCCTAGGTATTCATGAGCAAGCAAGTTGGATGCACACCCACTTAGTTTCAGTTTGAGCTTTCATACACTTATAGCTCTAGTGCATCCGTTGCATGGCAATCCCTACTTCTCGCATTGACATCAATTGATGGGCATCTCCATAGCCCATTGATTAGCCATGTTGATGTGAGACTTTCTTCCTTTTTGTCTTCTCCACACAACCTCCAACATCATATTCTATTCCACCTATAGTGCTATGTCCATGGCTCACGCTCATGTATTGCGTGAAAGTTGAAGAGGTTTGAGAACGTCAAAAGTATGAAACAATTGCTTGGATTGTCATCGGGGTTGTGCATGATTTGAATATTTTGTGTGGTGAAGATGGAGCATAGCCAGACCATATGATTTTGTAGGGATAACTTTCTTTGGCGATGTTAGTTTGAAAAGACATGATTGCTTTATTAGTATGCTTGAAGTATTATTGTCTTAATGTCAAATGATAGACTATTGCTTTGAATCACTTTTGTCTTAATATTCATGCCATGATTAGATTACATGATAAAGATTATGCTAGGTAGCATTCCACATCAGAAATTATCTTTTTTATCATTTACCTACTCGAGGACGAGCAGGAATTAAGCTTGGGGATGCTGATACGTCTCCGTCGTATCTATGATTTTTGATTGTTCCATGCCGATATTATACAACTTTCATATACTTTTGGCAACTTTTTATACTATTTTTGGGACTAACATATTGATCCAGTGCCCAGTGCCAGTTCCTGTTTGTTGCATGTTTTTTGTTTCGCAGAAAATCCATATCAAACGGAGTCCAAACGGGATAAAAATTGACGGAGATTTTTTTTGGAATATATGTGAATTTTGGGAAGTGAAATCAACGCGAGACGATGCTCGAGGGGCCCACGAGGCAGGGGGCATGCCCCAGGGGGACAGGCGCGCCCCTGATCCTCGTGGCCACCCTGTAAGGCGGTTGGTGCCCTTCTTTCGCCACAAGAAAGCTAATATCCAGATAAAAATCGTGTCCAAAATTCAGCCCAACCGGAGTTAAGGATCTCCGGGAATTTAAGAAACAGTGAAAGGGTAGAATCTGTAACGCAGAAACAAAGATAGAGAGAGAGAGAGAGAAAGATCCAATCTCGGAGGGGCTCTCGCCCCTCCCATGCCATGGAGGCCATGGACCAGAGGGGAAACCCTTCTCCCATCTAGGGGGAAGGTCAAGGAAGAAGAAGAAGGGGGGCCCTCTCCCCCTCTCTCCCGGTGGCGCCGGAACGCCGCCGAGGCCATCATCATCACCGCAATCTACACCAACAACTTCACCGCCATCATTGCCAACTCTTCCCCCCTCTATGCAGCGGTGTAATCCCTCTTTTACCCGCTGTAATATCTAATTAAACATGATGCTCAATGCTATATATTATTTCCCAATGATGTATGGCTATCCTATGATGTTTGAGTAGATCTGTTTTGTCCTATGGGTTAATTGATGATCGTGATTGGTTTGAGTAGCATGTTTTATTATTGATGTTGTCCTATGGTGCTCTCCTTGTCATGCAAGCGTGAGGGATCCCCGCTGTAGGGTTTGCAATATGTTCATAATTTGCTTAAGGTGGGTGGCGTGAGTGATAGAAACACAGACCCGAGTAAGTAGGTTGTTTGCATATGGGAATAAAGAGGACTTGATGCCTTATAATGCTATGGTTGGGTTTTACCTTAATGATCTTTAGTAGTTGCGGATACTTGCTAGAGTTCCAATCATAAGTGCATATGATACAAGAAGAGAAAGTATGTTAGCTTATGCCTCTCCCTCAAATAAAATTGCAATAGTGATTACCGGTCTAGTTATCGATTGCCTAGGGACAAATAACTTTCTTGTGTGACAACAAGCTCTCTACTAAAACTAACTTAGTTGTGTCTTCATCTAAACAGCCCCTACTTTTTATTTACGCGCTCTTTATTATCTTGCAAACCTATCCAACAACACCTACAAAGTACTTGTAGTTTCATATTTGTTCTAGGTAAACAGAACATTAAGCGTGCGTAGAGTTGTATCGGTGGTCGATAGAACTTGAGGGAATATTTGTTCTACCTTTAGATCCTCGTTGGGTCGACACTCTTACTTATCGACAGAGGCTACAATTGATCCCCTATACTTGTGGGTTATCAGCAGCTGATGGAGTGGCTGGGAAAGGGTGAGCGATGTGGGGAGGAGTTTATATTGACACTGGTGGAGGGACACAATGACCCATTCGAGAGACATTGTTCTTAAAAGCACGGTCATATTCTGGTGGAGGCCTTCTTTGCTTTTCTTCTTTAATATATGATGTGCATATTCGAGTTATTTTTAAAAGTGCAGTCGTGAACTCTCTACAGCCACGGTTCTGTACCAAGTAGCCACATGACTTGTGGACTCACGCTAGCATGGACGGTCGTGGATGCCTGTGTTTTAATGTTAAGGGTCACAGGCATGGTGTGGTATTATATAGAGTCATGCTCGCCTGTGTTTGTGTTCCAAATGATTCCGTTGACTCGATCAGATGGAGAGGCATGGGAATTAAGCCCACAAAGGCACAGTTTGGTATTACCTACAGTCACGTTCGTTTCTTTAATTGCAGAAACCCAGCGGAATGGTTTTAGATATCAACACTCGCTATTTACTCGGTGAGGCACATAATGGCTTGTTCGAGACACGGTGCCGTGGTATATTCTTCCCACGGTCATGAGTCCCAGGAAGTCAGGGCGTGGTATCGCGAAGAGTCACGTTATGTTGTCTTCGTCTTCAAAATGATTTTGTTGAACCGTTCGCAAGGGCAGGCACATCCGTGCAGCTTGGAGAGACATGATTATGCTTTACGCACAGTTCGAAGGCCGTTTTTATAACCACAGTATGAGGAGTAGAAACAGTGCAAGGGCTCGACTGCAGCTGCATCAGTGCAAGGCTCAACTACAGCTCCTCAGTGCGTATGGCAGGTACATATGAGAAGCACTGCTCTAACTGCAACACAGGCACGGTTGTGCATGCATTGTGTGCATGACAGGTACATACGAGAGGCACTGTCGTACATACAACATAGGAACAATTACACATACATGGCGCATCTCTCCACTGAAAAAATAAATCTACTTTATGTCTTGTAACCTTGGCATAGAATTTTATAGTCCTTTGGGCCATACAAAGCCGGAAAACCCCACATTTGACACAACAGTAGATAAAAGTACGAACGGTCGTGCTTCTATTACCGAAAATGGAGAGGTCGCTCGTTAACTACAGAGAAAGAGGCACACATTTTCTCGCACATTTCCACAGGTCCGGGAACCATGACATGTTGTAGCATCAACTCAAAAAATACAAAACTAGATAGATTTTAGCGGTTGGGAGCTCCTTCATGGCGGCACGCAACACAAAAACAGACAATCGTACACACAGTGCAAAGACTACAAGGTTGTCCGATAAAGTGAACATAAAACCCAAGCTCAAATTATAGAACACAACAACCAATAACTCGATACACCTGAACAACTAACACCTGACCTGCTTTCAGCATCCATGCCTGAACGGAACAGTCAAATCCAGGTATTCAACACTCATGTTTCTTAAAAGCGAACGCACATGGCTGCAACTTGATGATAATCTAAGACGAACGCATTTAGAAGCCCTTCGATGCCACTCCAGAACCCTTTGTTGCTCTTAGTAAAATACTCCCGTGAACTCTACGGGAGGGGAGATAAACTTAATGGTGATGGTCTCCAGATCCTTTGCACTTAGAACAAAGAACGTCGCAAATTCAACACAACTTCCGGAGTGAACATAATGTTCCAACGATGTTGTCTTCAGACAAACGTCATGATGTTTGAGAAACTGCCGGTGCTTAAGATGCCATTTGTTTTTTTCACCACGACAAAACAACCCTCCCTAAAAATAAGCATGAAAGGTTGAAAATACTTAACAACAATAAAAAGAGATACAGAACATTAAAAAACCAAATGAAACAATTAGTTCTATCACCTCTGTAACAAAAAGTTTGACATAGACTTCTCTAGATATGGATGTATCCAGCAATAAATCATGTGTACATACGGGTGCATCAATTCCAGTCAAAATTAAGACAAGCATTTTAAAATGGAACGAGTGCTACAGTATGCATATTTCTAAAGATCATCACCTCGACAAACAAGTTCTCCAGTTTTGGAAAGCATTGCAGCAATTCAACGACGATGTCCACTTTATAAAACATTTAGATAAGCAAGGTCTTGACAGATTGACGCATTGTTGTTAGACTGACTGCCTCCAAACCCTTGATGAAAATTAACAGAAGATGGATCACAAAACTAATAGAATAAAGGTTGGATGAAATAAAACTTGTTTCCTCACAAACAAAGTGAAGCTGGAAGTACCGTGAAAACAATACCTCAAGACAAGTGAGACGACATGGATAGGGTTCAGATGCAGAAACACCGGTTACCTCCAAGTCCTGGCTCTGCATGAAGAATAGAACATAGACCATCAAATTAATAGAACAAACATCGGAACAAGTGCAGCTCTGTTCCAGTATGAAGGAAAGTCAGTACCTCAAGACACGTCGAGGGAGACACGAACACAAATTCACCCAACGTCTCCAGTTTAGGTGCAGAGACAATGGTTATCGAACAGTCGTAGACTAGACAATCAACAATCAACCGTCGAAGCGAAGGGGCATCCTCGATAATGAGTTCTCCTTGTGGACAATAAATGCCAATGCTTACAAGGTTAGACGAGTTTATTGTGACGCGACAACCTCCTCTAGTGCAAACAAGCAGGAGAGACTCGAGTGCAAGGCAACTAGAGTGGATTATGCTTTGCAGCGAGGCGTCTGATATATCAACCTCCATAAGCGAGAGCCTTTTCACCAGTGGTAGGTTAAGCGTCCCTACGTAATTGTCTGGTATTTGGCAAAGAGCAAAGCCGACGGTGTCGAGAGAGGAGGAAAACCGAAACCCGTACTCCGGTGCCGAGGGCGTAGTTGAAGTGCATAGATCCAGTAGTGTTACCTCTTGGGTCAGAAATTCTGGGAAGAGGTAGTAGAACTCAAGAACCTCGATATTGTTCAGCTTCTAGGATCGGAGCCAGGCATCAACGGTGGAGGGTCTGCACTGTAGGTAGCACGCCGGGATAGAGAGGCGGCTAACCGAGCCAGCATGGCCGGACAGAATGGATTCCGGAAGACTGACAACTTTACCGATAGGATATCGACAGAGCCGCGTTCCGAAATAGCATTTGCGGACGCGCTCCGTGGTAATCGTGGACAGCTGAGATATGGTCTCCCTATGAACTGTTTCTCCATCATTAAAAAGACGAAAGACTGAGATCTTGCGTCGGTTGAGATTCACAGGAGCGATCCCCAAGACTGAACAATCTCCAGGTGCTCGAGTTTTACTACCTATTCCCACCATGTTTAAGACAACATGACATAGTGCCATTCTCATGCCCTTCGCTGATGCCATCACCACCGGCATTCAACCCTCAGATTTCCTTCTCTCTCCAAACCAATGCTTTTTCTCTTTGCAAGTTACCAGACAATTATGTACGGGCGCTTAAATTACCACTTCTCAGGAGACTCTCGCTAGTAGATGTTGATGTATCAGACGTCTCATTACAAAGCATCATCAGCTCTACTTCTCCTACACTTGAGTCTCTGCTGCTTGTTTGGACAGTCAGGCACCATTGCATCAGAATAGACACACCTAACCTTATAAGGATTGCCATTTCCTAGTTACTATGGGAAAGTTATTATAGAGGATGCCTCGTCACTTCAACGGTTGCTTTGTGATGGTCATAGCAAGAACTTGCGGATAGTTATCACCTCTGCACCTAAACTACAGGTCATGGGCAAATTATTTGATATTTTCTGTGAATCCAGCATCGCAAATGACCGTATAATTATTCAGGTACTGACTTTCAACAATACTTTCACCTCCATTCGTTGGTACAAACAAGTTCCATGTAATCCAATCTTTATTCTACTAATATTATGTTTTATTTTATATGAAGTGTTTGTCGATAGTCAGCACATCCACGGCGGTTCATTCCATCAAGACGTTGTCTATCAGCATGGATTATGACCTGCACGCAGTCTTTGCCTTGGTGGAACACTTCCGAAGCTTGGAGAACTTGTATATCGAGGTGATCCTTCTCACACAAATTGTGAACACATACCATGCATGGTGTAGAACTCCATTCATAAAAAACGTCACTTACATTTGTATGTAATGGACAAAGTTGTATATAGTCATGGACCAGTATTAGGCACATTTGGGTGTAGACAAAACTAAAAAAATAGCTTTTATCACAACGGAGGCTATAGAATTATTCCTTCACTTGATCTCCCAACATAATCACTCTTTATGGAGCTTAACCATTTCAAATCTTCATGTTTATTTAGGGAAGAGCCTCTAATGAAGAAAGTCTTATGAACGACTATTCTTGTAAGCACTATCACGACGTTCGTTTGAAGTCACTGACGCTAGAAAGCTATGTACAACGCGAGAAAAGCATTCGATTTGTGACATTCTTTATTCTCAACGCAGCACAGCTGCAGACTATCGGGATCAAGTTTCTTCTTCAAGAAGACATCACAGAACAATTCTACAAACAGCAACAAGAGGTGCTTCAGTGGGACAAAAAGGCTTGTAAACATGCTTGCCTTAGGTTGTCGCCAAGTTGCAACCACGAGAACTTGGATCTAAGGCACGCATGCATTGAGCACCTGGATTTCAAGGATCCATTCACTTGTAAGTGCTGAAAACAGTGCTAGAGTGAGATGTTGCCGCCATTTTCCGGTTTGGGATTTACATAGGTGTGGTGAAACAATGCCCGTACCTTTTTGCTCAATCTGTAACCTTGCCAACAGGGAACGCGGTATTTCGGTCTCTGGCTAAACGGTCTTTTCCTCAAGCCGTACATTTCATTAGATAAATGGGCTTGAAGTCTCTGTAGCCACGATTATGTAAGTTTGTGACTTTGTGTGTTTCAGTGATAAGGGTCACAGGCACGGGAGTCAAATCCTCAAAGGCATCGTGTGGTATTATATAGAGTCATGTTCACTTGTGTTTGTTTACTGAATGATTCCGTTGACTCGTTTAGATGGAGAGGCACGGACGAGAAGCCCATGGAGGCATACTTTAGTATTAGGCAGAGTCACGTTCATGCGTTTATTGCGCAATCCACACATTTCATTAGCTAAATGGACTTCAAGTCTCTGCAGCCACGGCTATGTACGTTTGTGACTTTCTGTGTTTCAGTGATAAGGGTCACAGGCACAGGCGTCAAATCCACAAAGGCATCATGTGGTATTATATAGAGTCATGTTCGAGTGTGTCTGTTTTTTGAATGATTCCGTTGAGTCGTCTAGACGGAGAGGCACGGACGAGAAGCCCATAGAGGCAAACTTTAGTATCAGGTAGAGTCACGTTCATGCGTTTATTGCGCAAGCCATACATTTCATTAGCTACATGGACTTCAAGTCTCTGCAGCCACGGCTGTCTATGTACCTTTCTGACTTTCTGTGTTTCGGTGATAAGGGTGAGAGGCACAGGCGTCAAATAAGCAAAGGCATCGCGTGGTATTATATAGAGTCATGTTCGCTTCTGTCTGTTTTCCGAATGATTCCGTCGACTTGTTTAGGCGGAGAGGCACGGACGAGAAGCCCATGGAGGCATACTTTAGTATTAGGCAGGGTCACGTTCATGCGTTTATTGTGCAAACCGAACAGAATTGGTTTCTGATATGAACACTCGTTGTTTACTTTATGAGGCAATGAGTGGCGGATTAGAGAGACGATGTTTATGAAGCGCTCAAAAGGCATGGTCGATGATATTACATAGAGCCATGCTCATGAAGATGGACGGGCATTTAGCCCACAGAGCTGAACCTTTGTCTTACGCACAGCCACGGGCGTTTACTCTGTGAAGCACGGAATGGCCTATGTGACGGACGCTGTTTTCAAAAGCTTATTTCCTTGTATTTAAAATCACAGACGTGAACTCCCTACGGACACAGTTCTGTATTGAGTTGCTTCACACTTCTTTCTTGATGTTACATATATTATTCGATAAAGGCGTGGCGCCGACGTTCGTGGCTGTTTGTGTGAAGTCTCTACAGCCACGGTGCGTGAAGTCTCTACAGCCACGGTTTTGTACCAAGTAGCGTCATGACCTATGCACTCAAAGCCATGGTGCGTTATTATATAGAGTCACGCTTGCCTGTATTTGTGTTCTGAATGATTCCGTTGACTCGATCAGATGGAGAAGCACGGGTGTTAAGCCCATAGGGGCAAAGCTTATTTTTACGCACAGTCACGTTCGTTCTTTAATTGGGGGAACCCAGCGGAATGGGTTCAGATGTGAACACTCACTGTTTACTCTGTAAGGCACGAAATGGCCAATTCGTGAGACGCTGTTTTTAAAAGCTTATTCCCTTGTTATTAAAAGCACGAACATGAACTGTCTACGGACACAATTGCGTACTAAGTTGGGTCACACTTTTTTTCTTGATGTTACGTATATTATTCGTTAGAAGCGTGGAGGTTCATCGTTGTATGTGTCATAATGTTAAGGTTCACAGGCATGGGCGTAAAGCCCTCAAAGGCATGGTATTGTATTATATAGAGTCATGCTCGCCTGTCTTTGTGTTCCGAATGATTCCGTCCACTCGATCAGATGAAGAAGCATGGTCGTTAAGCCCACAAAGGCAAAGCTTTGTCTTACGCACAGTCACGTTCGTCCTTTAATTGCGGAGACCCGGCGGAATTGGTTCATATGTGAACACCCACTGTTTACTCTGTGAGGCACGGAATGGCCTATTCGAGAGACGCTGGCCTGGTATATTGCTCGCACGGTCGTGAGACCCAGAAAGTCACGGCGTGCCATTGTGTAGAATCACGTTAGTTTGTCTACGTGTTCCAAATGATTCTGTTGAACCGTCCGCGAGCACAGGCACAGCTGTGAAAACCATACAGGCATGGTTATGCTTTACACAGAGTCACATGTGTGCCTTTATTGGGGAGACCCAATGGTTCGACGGGCGTCTCCTCGAATTCGGATGTGAATGCCACATGCCGTTGCTCCGGAAACCCAGTGGCCCGACGGGCGTCTCCTCTGGTGACACCGCTCCGGCTCGTCGCCCGAGGAGAAGCTCCGACTATTTAAGCCGGAAGATGTCTTGAAACCCTAGCCACATCCTACTCCTCCCTTTGTCTGCTGCCAGGCCATCCATTCCTCTTGGTGTTCTCCATCCCGACCATCTCCGCCATGGCTGGGCAGAAGGAGACTACTCCGGGGCGTCGTGTCCAGACATGGGAGGAGATCCCAACTGGCGGGGGTTCTCATCTGTAAGTTCAATCTGCTGTGCTTCATTCGTTTTTCCATTCTTTTGGGTGTGTCATGTTGATACTGATTTATAGTCAATTGGAGCTACGGTTAGGCTGCCTCACGGTCTTCAACAGTCAATTCATTTTTTTCTTTCTCATATTTTGATGAGGGTGTGTCTCGCTGATGCTGATTTTCAGTCAACTGGGGCTAGGGTTAGGCTGCGTCACAAACTCCTACAGAACTCCCCTGCCCTACAGTTAAGGAGCAACTCTGGTCGAGAAAAAGGAAGGGAGCGGTGAGCGGGGTGCCGCCAGGAAGATCTAAGAGCTCCCGCCCCGACGGTCAATTATTTGGGCCATTCTTTTGGGTCTTAGTTCAGCAGGATAATCTAGTGGACATCATCAACTTCTGGAAGAAGCAGTACGAGCGCGAAAAGGCTGAGAATGATGAGCTGTTGAAGGTCGTTGAGGGCTGTAGGGAGTTCCGCGAGGAGAGCCGTCATGAGATAGCGATGCTGGAGAAGAACCTCTACAGCTGGAAGGAGTTGTACCACGAGAGCAAAGCCAGCATCGCAGATCTTAGGTATGAGAAGGCGAAGCTCCTCATTAAGCGTGACCGTCTGGTGAATGAATTAGAGAGTTTGAGAATGGAGATCGAGGAACTGCGCGCCCAGCAACATAACGAAAAGTCTCTAGGAACTAAGTCACACAAGCAGTTTCATCTCGGAGACGATCAACCTAAGACCTCCGCCTTTGACCAGATGAATAAGATGCTCGATGACACCATTGCCTTAATTAAAAAGAATGACGCGGTTGATGTCATCAAGTCCTCGAAGAGGCATTACAAACTAGAGGCGGCTGCGAATGGTGTGCTGTTGAGGGCCCTCGAGCACTGAAGGAAGCAAAATAAGGAGAGCAAAGCTTCCGCCGCAGATCTTATGAATGAGAAGGAGACGCTCATCATTGAGCACAATCGGATGATGGAGCAATCATAGGGTATGAAAAAAGGAGACCGAGGGACTGCATGCCCACCAAACGAACAAGCAGTCTCTGGGGACTTGGTAGATAGCAGTGACCCTGATCGTTGTACCTGAAGCAATTAAGCAGTGGACTAGAAGTTTCTTATTTTGTGTTGGGAAATTTCGTTGTTAGTAAATTTGTTAACAAATGTATTTTGGTTTCCAGGTTCATTGTAATGAGGCAACGTTTTTTTAGGGAAGGCCATCATGGCTAGCTTTATTGATTAATACATAAAGATACATCGTCAACGAGCTTGCTCACCAGATAATCTAGAGGCTCGTCAGTCCAACTCGAAGGCAATGTTAGTTCGCACTGGATTGAAGTTAGGGACGGAATGCCCGATTCGACAAACGTTGTTTCTGAAAGCACGCACATGAGGTCTCTACAGCCACGGTTCTGTGTACCAACTAGAGTCATGACTTGTGCACTCATGAAGGCGTGGACGTTCCTAGCATTCTCTGTTTCAGTGTTTCGGGTCGCGGGCTTGAAACATTAAATATAGCCACGGTTTTGATGGTACAAGATGCACTGTTGTTACACGCAAACCAGGCACGGGCGTGCCCCTCCATGTTTTAAATACTTCCGGCACAAATTCATTAAAAGATTATGTTCAACGCCAGAAGCACGGTTCTATACTCATCTTGCCTCTGTGAGCTGAATTTTTTTCCACGGGAATGTTAACCATGAAGTCACTAGAATTTGATTCAGAAATATTTATATTAATATTGATTCAGAAAAGCACACAAAAATCCGGAGTACCATACATAGATATATTCACAAATAATTTTAGAGTAGCACATGGTACCATACATATTAATTCTCATTTAGATCTTACAAAGAACACCACTTATAGATTGATAGGAAGATAGATAGATAGATAGATAGATAGAGAAAACAGATTCTGTGTACCAACAGGGTAGCATGTGCTCTATATTTTAATTACTTACAGACAAGCATTGATTGCAGAAGAACGGCCGTGAGAACACGCTATTCTGTAATTGCTTCAATTATATTAGTAAACAAATGGTCATTAAGTCCTGCAGAGTGACGAGCAACTGTCTGTGTTACAATTGTTTTCATTGGGAGATTTTAACTCAAATGCACAAAGGCGACTTTCTGTGTTTAGTAGCATCACGGTCCTTCACACATAAAGGCGACTTTCTGTGTCTCAGTGTTTCAGGTCACATGCACGGTTGTCAAGCCCACAAACGCATTGACCTTTAATTATCCAGGGTCACGTTCGTGTCTCTTTGTGTTCCAAATGATTCTGCTGACTCTATCACCAGGAGAGGCATGGTTGGGTAGCCTAGGAAGGCATGCTTGCGTTTTACACGGAGCCACGCTTGTGCGTTTATCACGGAAACCCAACGGCTCGATGGGCGTCTCCTCGTGTTCGGGTATGAACGCCACGTGGCGCCGCCCCGAAAACCCAAGGTTCCGATGAGCATCTCCTCCGGTGGCTCTGGCTCTTCGCCCGAGGCCAGGCTCCGGCTATTTAAGTCGGATGCGGTCTCTAAACCCTAGCCACACACTCATCCCCCCTCTGCCCACCGACAGGCCATCCATTCCTCTTGCTACTCTCCATCCTGACCCTCTCCGCCATGGCTGGGCAGGAGGAGACTATTGCGGAACCCAGTGTCCAGACACTGCAGGAGATCCAGGCTGGCGAGGGTTCCTCGTCTGTAAGTTCACTTTGCTACGCGCACAGTAGGGTGGCTCTGGAAGGCACGTTATTCAAGCAGAGAATGAACATCACGATGCCGTGACAAGGTCAAAAGCATGGTTGTGAGTCTATAGTGTCACGGCTAGAATCCTCGAGACGCATTTGGGCGTCGCCTATTGAGTAGAAAGTCGGTTGTACTGTCACCAGAGGCACTACGTAACACCCCGTGAAACAGGTTTGGTTGACCGTTGTGGTGGCTGCCTATGCTTTCAGCTCTTTTCATCTCTCCTGTGTCACAGCAGAGACACATGGTTATATTCTTACACCATCCAACTTCATAAAGAAACGGCTGCGAAAATTTACAAGCAAACCTATCGCCCTTATAATATTTTCTCAGCTGAGTAATAAAAATACCTAAACAAGCAAAATTGGTTCTACTTAAATTTGTTTTGTTTCTACAACTGCACCAAATAAACTTACAAGCCATTTTTTATAACCACGGTACAAGGAGTAGAAACAGTGCAATGGCTCAAATGCAGCTCCATCAGTGCAAGGCTCAACTGTAGCTCCTCAGTGTGTATGGTAGGTACATACGAGAAGCACCGCTCTACCTGCAACACAGGCACGGTTGTGCATGCATTGTGTGCATGCCAGGTACATAAGACAGGCACTATCATACATACAACACAGCACGGTTACACATACAGCGTGCATCTCTCCACTGAAAAAATTAAATCTACTTTATGTCTCTTAACCTTGGTGCCACAGCATTTTATGGTCCTTCGGCCCATACAAAGCCGCAAAACCACACATTTCCTTCATGGCTACGCGGAACACAAAAACAGACAAGCCTACACACGGTGCAAAGACTACAACGGTTGTCTGATAAAGTTTACATAAAACCCAAGCTCAAAAGAACGCAACAACAAATAACTCCATACACCTGGACAACTAACACAAGGCCTGATTTCAGCATCCACACGTGAACGGAACCGTCAAATCCAGGTATTCAACAATCCTCTTCCTTAAAAGCGGGCGCGTGTGGCTGCAACTTGATGATAATCTAAGACGTGCACGTTTAGAAGCCCTTCTATGCCACTCTAGAACCCTTTGTTGCTTTTCGTAAAATACTCCTGTGAACTCTGCGGGAGGGGAGGTAAACTTAATGGTGATGGTCTCCAGATCCTTTGCACTAAGAACAAAGAACATCGCAAATTCGGTGTAACTCCCAGAGCAAACATAATCTTCCAGCGATATTGTCTTCAAACAAACGTCGTGATGTTTGAGAAACTGCCGGTGCTTAAGACGCCATTTGTTTTTTTCACCATGATAAATCAGCAATCCCTAAAATATAAATGATAGGTTGAAAATACTTAGTGTATGTAAAAAGAGATACAGACCATAAAAACGGAATGAAACAATTAGTTCTACCACCTCCGTAACAAGAAGTTAGACATAGACTTGTCTATATATGGATGTATCCAACAATAAATCATGTGTAGATACGGGTGCATCAATTCCAGTCAAAATTAAGACAAGAATTTTGAAACGGAACGAGTACTATAGTATGCACATTTCTGAAGATCATCACCTCGACAAAAAAGTTCTCTAGTTTTGGAAAGCACTGCAGCAATTCAACGATGATGTCCACCTTATAATACATGTAGATAAGCAAGGTCTTGACGGATTGACGCATTGTTGTTAGACTGACTGCCTTCAAACCCTTTGATGAAAATTAACAGCAGATGAATCACAAAACTAATAGAATAAAGGTTGGATGAAATAAAACTTGTTTCCTCACAAACAAAGTGAACCTCGAAGTATCGTGAAAACTCAATACCTCAAGACACGTGAGACGGCATGGATACGGTTCAGACGCAGAGACACCGGTTACCTCCAAGTCCTGACTCTGCATGAAGAATAGAACATAGACCATCAAACTAATAGAATAAACATCGGAACAAGTGCAGCTCTGTTCCAGTATCAAGTAAAGTTAGTACATCAAGACACGCCGAGGGAGACATGAACACGAATTCACCCAATGTCTCCAGTTTAGGTGCAGAGACAACGGTTATCGAACGTAGACTAGACAATCAACAATCAACCGTCAAAGCGAAGGGGCGTCCTTGATAATGAGTTCTCCGTGTGGACAACAAATGCCAATTCTTACAAGGTTAGACGAGTTTACTGTGACGCGACGACCTCCTCTATTGCAAACAAGCAGGAGAGACTCGAGTGCAGGGCAACTAGAGTGGATTATGCTTTGCAGCGAGGCGTCTGATATATCAACCTCCACAAGTGAGAGTCTTTTCTCCAGTGGTAGCTTAAGCGTCCCTATGTAATTGTCTGGTATTTGGCAAAGAGCAAAGCCGAGGGTGTCGAGAGAGGAGGAAAACCAAAACACGGACTCCGGTGCCGAGGGCGTAGTTGAAGTGCATAGATCCAGTAGTGTTACCTCTTGGGTCAGAAATTCAGGGAAGAGGTAGTAGAACTCAAGAACCTGGATATTGTTCAGCTTCCAGGATCGGAGCCAGGCATCAACGGTGGAGGGTCTGCACTGTAGGTAGCACGCCGGGATAGAGAGGCATCTAACCGAGCCAGCATGGCCAGACAGAATGGATTCCGGAAGACTGACAACATTACCGACAGGATTTCCACAGAGCCGAGTACCGGAATAGCCTTTACGGACGCGCTCGTTGATGAAGGCAGACAACTGAAATATGGTCTCGATATGAACTGTTTCTAGGGCGTTAAAAAGACGTGGGACAGGGATCTCACGGCAGTCGAGATTCGGAGGAGCGATGGGCCACAAGGGACGCGAGCGACGTGCGAGGATTCGAGTATGGATGCCATACTTTATGGGAAGACGAGAGATGATCTCACCTAGGATGTCGTCGGCGAGATCGCTGATGCGGTCCGCACGACACCCCTCTTCTTCCTCCTCGGATCGATAGGGAGCACGGTCTCCGCTTCCATCCCCTCCGATGACCAGCACACCACCATAAGGCGGCGTCACCAGCGGCACCACTTTCGACCTCTTGGTGCTACAAGCATGGCATTCCATCTCCACGTCCATTCCTAGGGTGGCGCCGCCCACGAGCAGTGCTTAGTGAGGTGGATCTGGAGAAATGGATAACATCCTGTCAATCCATGAAACGACTTAAATACCCACAACGGGGAGCGGACAGGTCGAGATTAATTACCTATTTTTTCTTTTGACAGGAGGGTCCGGGTTAATTACTACTCGTAGCAAGTAAATGGTAGGTGGCTGCTTGAAACATTAAATAGAGCCATGGCTTTCAAGGTACGAGATGCACGATTGAACATGCAGACAAGGCACGGGCGTGCCCCTCCATGTTTTAATTATGTACTGCACACATTACTTTAAAGAATCTGCTCGACGCCGGAAACACGATTCTACACTCATCTTGCCTTTCTAAGCTACAAAATTTTCCACGGACACGTTAACGATGAAGTAACTACAAAGACCATTTCAAAGTTAAGCAGATTCAAGGCCGTGCCTCTGCCTTGCATATGATTCTGCCGAAACACTCACAGACAAAAGCAAGCAAGTGTAGTGATGGCAGAGCCACGGTTTGTCAGGAACCAAACACAAGATGATGCCTTTGTAGGAAAGTGATACGAGACGCATTGTTCTACCTCTCACACAGGCACGGCCATGGCAGATGCACGGTTTGCCACGAACCACACAACGATCGTGAAGTGATACGTCACGCACTATTCTACATGCCACACAGGCATGCTCGTGATTCCACGTGCTTCTGTAGCATGTAAAGACATGATTCTCTCACAGGAAACGCCTTGAACCTACTGCCAGGCACTATATCCATTTGTGAAGGCACATGAGGCACAGTTGGACATGCATCGCAAGCATGATTATATGCTCTATATTTCAAATACTTACAGACATGCATTCATAACAGAAGAATAGGCATGAGAACAGGCGAGGCGCCGTTACCACGAAAGCCACGGTTATGCGGACCTAGAAGCACGACCCAGATTATGTGCTTAAAATGTTTTCGTTCCATAACGGCGAGCGTGGCCATGCAACCATGAGAGTCATGGTCGAACACTCACCAGTGGCATGGCCGTGGCTACCTGTGCCCTTTGGTTATTTTTATCTGTCTGTCACACAGCACAGAAGCATGCTTGTATGCTTACAACATCCACGTTCAGAAACCGACATGGCTGCAGAAAATAACAAGGAAACATGTGCCTCTGATATATTTTTCTGCTGAGTAAAAATACATAAAGAAGCAAAAGGAGTTCTTATTTAAATTTGTTTTGTTTCTAACTGCAGCAAGTTAACTTACAAGCCGTTCTTATAACCACGGCACGAGAAAATAAACAATCGACACCCGCCGCCCTCCCCACCGATCGCTTGCTATTTCATAGCTCCACGTGCGGCCTTGCTTTTGAGTGTTCAGTGATCCATTCTTCCTTCTCCACCCTTGTGCAACCCCACGCTTGTGCATACCTATACAACCTATTTACCTGTAAAATTAATATACATACATAAAAACAAAGCAAAAGATTGCGGTCATCACTGTTTTTTGCTTAAGTCTTGTTTAAGCTGCATTATTACCTTTTAATTTTTCTATTGGTACTATTCTCCGGTACCAAAAAGTCTCCACTCAGATCTTTCCTTTTTGGAAATGGACTGCGCAGATTCCGTGCCTTGTCCCAGGCTTCCCTGCATGCATTCTATGTGCCTGGCTTGTGTGATGTTCGATTCTAGCGTACATGCAAGACTTCGGTAAATGTCCCCTGTTGTCAGTGGGGTCGTTGGAGTTGCTGGCGTCTGATGTCTTCCTCCTAGGCTTGGAGTGCATTGTCCTGAGCTGTTTGATGTCCTCGATGGTGTTATCGGTGTTGTCGGCCATTTCATTGACCTTGCCCTCTTCTCCAGCTGTGATTTCCTATTCTCCTCTTCAATCCTCATTCTCTCCTGGACTTCTGGGTTTCCTGGGCAGTTTGTTTTCCTGTGACCCTTTACTCCCCAACGGCCGCACTTGGATGCGGCTTTGTTGCCTTTTCCTTTCTTCTCAGAACCAGCTTTGATTCGATCTCCTTTTTTCGTGCCCTTTGAGCCACTCATGGGTGGGTTCTTGAGAGTTTCGGCAAGAATGCTTGTGTCTGGTTTCCTCAGCAAGTGCCGCCATGACTTTTAATTTAATATCTACCGTACACTCACGCAGCACATTGTATGCCTTCTCTTTTCTGCAACCATTTGAATAGATATCCGACAACTCAGTGTAAGTGATACATCTCCGTCGTATCTACTTTTCCAAACACGTTTGCCCTTGTTTTGGACTATAACTTGCATGATTTGAATGGAACTAACCTGGACTGATGTTGTTTTTAGCAGAATTGCCATGGTGTTATTTTTGTGCAGAAATAAAAGTTCTCGGAATGACCTGAAAATCAACGGAGAATTATTTTGGAATATATAAAAAATACTGGAAGGAAGATCCACGTCAGGGGGGCCTCCACCTGTCCATGAGGGTGGGGGCGCGCCCTACCCCCTGGGCGCGCGCCCCTACCTCGTGGGCCCCCTGACACTCCACCAACCTCAACCTTGACTCCATATATTCACTTTTGGGGAGAAGAAACCAGGGAGAAGGATTCATTGCGTTTTACGATACAGAGCCGCCACCAAGCCCTAAACTCTCTCGGGAGGGCTGATCTGGAGTCCGTTCGGGGCTCCAGAGAGGGGAATTCGTCGCCATCGTCATCATCAACCATCCTCCATCACCAATTTCATGATGCTCACCGCCGTGCATGAGTAGTTCCATCGTAGGCTTGCTGGACGGTGATGGGTTGGATGAGATTTATCATGTAATCGAGTTAGTTTTGTTAGGGTTTGATCCCTAGTATCCACTATGTTCTGAGATTGATGTTTCTATGACTTTGCTATGCTTAATGCTTGTCACTAGGGCCCGAGTGCCATGATTTCAGATTTGAACCTATTATGTTTTCATCAATATATGAGAGTTCTTGATCCTATCTTGCAAGTCTATAGTCACCTACTATGTGTTATGATCCGCAACCCCGAAGTGACAATAATCGGGACCACTCCCGGTGATGACCATAGTTTGAGGAGTTCATGTATTCACTATGTGTTAATGCTTTGGTCCGGTACTCTATTAAAAGGAGGACTTAATATCCCTTAGTTTCCGCTAGGACCCTGCTGCCACGGGAGGGTAAGACAAAAGATGGCATGCAAGTTCTTTTCCATAAGCACATATGACTATATTTGGAATACATGCCTACATTACATTGATGAACTGGAGCTAGTTCTGTGTCACCCTAGGTTATGACGGTTACATGACGAACCGCATCCGGCATAATTCTCTATCACCGATCCATTGCCCACGAGCTTTCTATATATTGTTCTTCGCTTATTTACTTTTCCGTTGCTATTGCTATCATCACTACAAAATACCAAAAATATTACTTTTGCTACCATTACCTTTTACCACCGTTACCACTACTATCATATTACTTTGCCACTAAATACTTTGTTATAGATATTAAGTTATCCAGGTGTGGTTGAATTGACAACTCAGCTGCTAATACTTGAGAATATCCTTTGGCTCCCCTTATGTCTAATCAATAAATTTGGGTTGAATAATCTACCCTCGAAAATTGTTGCGATCCCCTATACTTGTGGGTTATCAAGACTATTTTATGGCACCATTTCCAGGGAGCATAGCTCTATTCTTTGAGTCGCATGGGATTTATATCTTCTTATAATTATGAAGAACTTGAAAGATCCAAGAACCAAGATTTATCCCTCAACTATGAGGGGAGGTAAGGAACAGCCATCTAGCTTTGCACTTGATTCACCTTCTGTTTTGAGTAAGCTTGCGGCACCTAAACCTGCTTCTGCTATTAATTCGGACATGTCTCATGTTATTGATGATACCACTTCTACTATGCATGATAATTATGATGAAACTACTTCTATGCTTGATACTACTGTGCCACTTGGTGAATTTCTTGATGAACAACTTGCTAGGGCTAGAAAGAATGAAATTACTGAAACTGATAATATTGATGAAAGTGATGATGAAGATTGTCCCCCTAGATATGAATTACATGTTGTGCCTGAGGGCTATGTTATGAATGAAGAAACTGCTAGAGATTTTCTTGCTTGCAATGATAAGAGTGATCTTAAGAAATTATTAGCTAAGCTGAAACAAAAAAACTCTGAATGCTAGAATGAAATATGATCCCGCTTATGCTACTTCACCTATCTTTGTTACTGATAAGGATTATGAATTCTCTGTTGACCATGATATAATTACTTTGGTTGAATCTGATCCTTTCTATGGCTATGAATCTGAAACTGTTGTGTCACATCTTACTAAATTAAATGATATAGCCACCCTGTTCACTAATGATGAGAAAACTCGTTATTATTATATCCTTAAATTATTTCCATTCTCATTAAAGAGTGATGCTAATACATGGTTTAATTCTCTTGATCCTAGTTGTGTGTGTAGTCCCCAGGATATGATTTATTACTTCTCTGCTAAATATTTCCCCGCTCATAAGAAACAAGCTGCTTTAAGGGAAATATATAATTTTGTGCAAATTGAAGAAGAGAGTCTCCCGCAAGCTTGGGGGAGGCTTCTCCAATTACTTAATTCTTTGCCTGATCATCCTCTTAAGAAAAATGAAATACTTGATATCTTTTATAATGGACTAACCGATGCTTCCAGAAACCACCTGGATAGTTGTGCTGGTTGTGTTTTCAGGGAAAGAACATTAGATGAAGCTGAAATTCTATTGAATAATGTGTTGACTAATGAAAATAATTGGACACTTCCTGATCCAATCCCTGATCCAATTCCTGAACCAACTCCTGAGCCAACTCCGAAGAAAATGGGTATTCTATTTCTTAGTCCTGAAGATATGCAAGAGGCAAAGAAATCTATGAAAGAAAAAGGTATTAAAGCTGTAGATGTTAAGAATTTACCTCCTATTGAAGAAATACATGATCTTAATTCACCGCCTGTTGAAGAAAGACATGGTCTTGATAACCCGACACAGGTAGTAAAGGTAAATTCTCTATATAGATATGATAAAGCTGAAATCCCATTTACTAAGTTTGCTAGCCCATGCTTGGATGAGTTTGATGACTTTATGGTTAAACAAGAAAACTTCAATGCTTATTTTGGTAGGGAATTAAAACGCAATGCTGATATGCTTGAACACTTGGGTGATTATATGGCTAATTTTAAAGGTGAACTAAAACTTATTAGTAAACATACTTCTATGGTTACCACTCAAGTAGAACAAGTACTTAAAGCTCAGAATGATTTGCTCAATGAATTAAATAGTAAGAAGAATGATAATGCTGTTAGAGTTATGACTAGAGGTGGTAAAATGACTTAGGAACCTTTGTATACTGAGGGCCATCCTAAGAGAATTGAGCAAGATTCTCAGAGAAATAATATTGATGCACCTAGTCCTTCTAAGAGGAAGAAAAAGAAAAACGATAGGACTTTGCATGCTTCTAGTGAACCTGTTATTGACACACCTAATAATCCTAATGATATCTCTATTTCTGATGCTGAAACACAATTGGTAATGAACATGAACCTAGTAATAATGTTAATGATGATGTTCATGTCTATGCTCAACCTAGCAATAATAATGAAGTAGAAACTAAACCTACTGTTGATCTTGATAACCCACAATCAAAGAATCAATGTTATGATAAGAGAGACTTTGTTGCTAGGAAGCACGGTAAAGAAAGAGAACCATGGGTTCAGAAACTCATGCCTTTTCCTCCTAAACCATCCAATAAAAAGGATGATGAGGATTTTGAGCATTTTGCTGAAATGATTATACCTATCTTTTTGCGTATGCGTTTGACTGATATGCTTAAAATGAATCCTTATGCTAAGTACATGAAAGATATTGTTACTAATAAAAGAAAGATACCGGAAGCTGAAATTTCCACCATGCTTGCTAATTATACTTTTAGGGGTGGAATACCTAAGAAACTAGGAGATCCTAGAGTACCAACTATACCATGCTCCATTAAAAGAAACTATGTTAAAACTGCTTTATGTGATCTTGGAGTCGGTGTTAGTGTTATGCCTCTCTCTCTTTATATCGTAGACTTGATTTGAATAAGTTGACACCTACTGAAATATCTTTGCAAATGGCTGATAAATCAACTGGTATACCTGTCGATATTTGTGAGGATGTGCCTGTTGTGGTTGCAAATGTTACTACTTTAACGGACTTTGTTATTCTTGATATTCCCGAGGACGATAGTATGTCTATTATTCTTGGAAGTCCCTTTTTGAATACTGCAGGGGCTGTTATTGATTGCACAAAAGGCAATGTCACTTTTCATGTTAATGGTAATGAGCATATGGTACACTTTTTGAGGAAACAACCTCAAGTCCACAGTATCAATTCTATTGGAAAAATTCCATCGATTATTTTTGGAGGTTTTGAATTTCATCTTCCTACTGTCAAGAAGAACTATGATATTCTTATTGTTGGGGATGTGCATATCCCCGTTGAGGTAACCTGGTGTTATTCGAAAGTTCTCTGGTTCCATGTTATTCGGAATGAGTTTGTTCACAAGACCTGATCAACCTTGTTAGTGGATTCCTTTTGATGAGCGTGAGATGGATGAATTTAGAAAACACAACTCTCTGTATCCTCTTTTTACTTTCTGCTGTTTATATTGAAATAAAGAAAAATAGTAATTTCTGTCTGTTTCCTGAATTATCCACGCAATAAAAAATACCTCGAAAATAAAAGTTCTCCAAATGCCCTAAAAATTAAATATGATTTTTCAGGAATATTTGAGAATATCTGGCATTGAGAACACAGCAGGGGGCAAGCACCTGGCCACGAGGGTGGAGGGCGCGCCCTACCCCCCTGGGCGCGCCCCCTGCCTCGTGGGCCCATGGTGGCTCCCCTCCACTTATTCCAGCTACCACACACTCCTTCTTCCTCCCACAAACATCACTAACCAGCTCAAACCCGAGTCCAAGCTCATTTTGCTGCCATTTTCGATCTCCTTGCTCAAAGCTCCATTCACAAAACTGCTTTGCGGGATTGTTCCCTGGTATGTGACTCCTCCAATGGTCCAATTAGTTTTTGTTCTAGTGCTTTATTCATTGCATATTTTTGCTGCTTAGGTGACCCTATTCTTGAGCTTGCATGTCAAATTTATATGGTCAAAAGTAGTTTTGATGCATGATATTGCCTCTAGGCACTTGTAGGAGTAGTTGCTATCAATTTTGTTGAGTTTGGTTCACTTTTATTTTGAAGTTACTAAAAATTTCAGAAATTTTCAGAAAAAGATGAAGAGATATTTGAGGGGCTCATCGAGCCGAAGCTCGAAGGATAAGCAAAGTGAGGAGGATAAGAGGCCCAAATATAATCTTCCTCGCACCGCGGAGGTTCGGCCGTGTGAATGGCCTTGTGATGATTTCTTGAGAGCAGCCGGGATTTATGATGATTTCTATGAATTGGCTGAGAATGTAGGCCTCACCGCTTTCCTCCACGACCAACACGAACAGTATCTCTTACTCAGCAATATCTTTGTGCAAAACTTTCCTTTCCATGCTAGGAGCTCACCACCTACGGTGGAAATTTATTTATATGATGAGCATAAGGAGATGTCACTTTATGATTTTTGTCGGGTTTGTTTGATCCCTTTCAAGGGCAGCGTAGAGGAACCACATCGTGATGATGTGGATGGGTTTATTGATACCATTGCTGTAGGGGAGACGAGGAAGGTTTCTGATGCACGAATTACTAGCATACACTTTCCTGTTCTACGTTACTTTGCTATATTTGCTAGTAGATGCTTAATTGGGCGCGGAAACTGTGGAAACCTGAGTGCCCATGATATTGTTATTTTGTTCCATGCCTTATTTCGTGATGACACATTCAGTATAGGCGCTATTGTTGCAAAGCGGTTAAATCTTAACCGTACTAAGGGCCTCGTCCTTGGAGGCATCTTCGCCTCGCGCCTCGCTGCACACTTTAACATACCTATTAGGCATTATGAGAAGGAAGAGAAATTGCTGCCTCTTGTTTATCTAGATTATAAGAGTATGGTAGCACATGATTTTATTGTTAAGAATAGGTAAAAGGCGTGTAACATCCCAAATTTTCAATTTGGGATGTTATACATAGATCATTCATGCATATCATATTTTATTGCATTTCGTCTCACGATCCTCGAAAATCCTAAGCAACTCAAGGACCCTCGGAGAGAGTTGGGGATTTCCCCGGTTTTCAAATTTGATTTTATCAAATTTTGAAACGAGGATTTTGGTTTTAATTATTTTTCTCTTCGAAAATATTTCATATTAAAATATATGATAGGAGATAATATGACTTCTCCAAGATAATTGAAATATTGGAGGAAAATATTAAAATCAAATATTTGTGTTTATTTGGATTTTATTGCAATTTTGTTTGCATTAGAAAAATTGCACGTTTTCAAAATTGCATTTTAGGGCCAAGAAAATGTTCATCTCGTTCTAAATATTTTATTTAGACGGTGAAAATTTGTTTTGGCATTTTTAGAAATTTTATTTTATTTTCTAGGATTTTTTTAGTTTCAGCGGAATTATTTAAAAAAATGCGCACAGGCTAGCTAGGCCGAAGCCCAACTGCCGGCCCGCCTCTCCCGCGCGCTGTCTCCTTCCAGGAGACAGGCCGCGCCGCCGCCGCCCCGACTCGGACCGGGAGTCCAAGCCGGACTCCTCCCCGCCGCCTCTTGCCCCCCCCCCCAAGCACCCCCCCCCCCCCCCCATTCACCCCCCCCCCCCCCCACCGCCACCACCACCCACCACCGCTGCCTCGCCCCGCCCGCAGCCGCAGCCGCCCGCTGCCACGCCGGCCGCCGTCGCCGGCGCGTCTCGCCGGACCGACGAGGTAGCCGCTGGTTTTTTTAAAAAAGAAAACCGATCCGGTTTTTTTAAAGAAAACCCTAGTTCGTTTTTTCGGTTTGCCGGTTTTTCCCGATTTTTCTTTTTAGCGGACGTTCGTCCGTCCATTCGTTTTAACGAACGGTTTTCACTTGTTAGTTACAAACAATGAACGCTCGTTCGTTAGCCTGTTTGCTAGTTTTCTTTTATCGGATTTTTCCACGGTTATTTCTGATCCGATTTTCGTTCTAGTTTATCTTTTCGCTCATTTGTCGGAATCAGGCGATTCAAGCGCCTAGATCTTTGTCTCGAGACCCTATTTCCGTTTAACCAACTTGAACAAGCTTTTGCTACTGTAAAATTTGACCTAGGTCCAGATTAGTAAACGGATCTTGTTTTCTTTGCCGTTTGAGTTTTGTTCCTCCGTTCGATTTGATTCTTTTTGCAAACCGGAGTTCTTAAGTTGAACTTTCTGGTTAGATCTTCTTATTTGAGATTTACCCGTGCTTCTTTGCTTGATTGCTTATGTATTCTATTGTTTGTTTGCGATAGAATTCCCAGAGTGTGAAGCGTGTTATTTGGAGTCTCTAGGTTTCGCGGATCGTCAACAAGGCAAGTAATACTTTGATCATACCCCATTATCACCCAGTTTTTATGCATTAGTTCCAATCCTCAAACATTGCATGGTTAGGATGTCATTAACATGTGGGTTGGGAAGTAGTTGATGAGGTAGAACCTATTGCCCTGTTATATTCAAACCCTTGGGAGTTACATCTACGCGTTGCTTATATTGCTATGCTATGCTCGTAGACGTGGTTTGGGTGAGTGAAATCCATGACAGATGTGAGATTGTTAATTAATGGCTCAACTTAAGGTGGCAACTTAAATACACATCTGGGTGGATTGAGGCACCTGGAGTACCTAGTGTTGCCTGTATTTTTGGAAATCCCGGAATACCCGTGTGATTTTCCTATGGACCGCCACCCAGGCTCAAAGGGAACTGAGATGATTCATGCTAGACACTTCTGTGTGCAGCCACAAGCTATTATGGGCTCTAGCATAGTTGAGTAAGTTACGTGAAGCTCTTGAAGAGGTGGATCAGTAGGTAGTGGGTTGTAGGTTTGGTATGGTCTGCCCGGAGTAGAGAGTTAATGTTTCTGAAAGACTGTGTCTCGGTCATCCGTTTCTCAAACATCATGTAGTGCGAGAAATTCAACGGAGGTGATCGAGTCTTGTGGGGAAAAGTGCGCAAACCTCTGTAGAGTGTACAAACTAATCATGGTTAGCCGTGTCCCCGGTTATGGACATCTTGAGTATCTAGTACTTGGAGTATCTTAAGTATCTCATCACTCTTAAATTAATATTGTTGGGTTGATAATTACCTTTAATTGGGATTGAGTTGGAGGAACCTTCTCAATGATGTTTCAGCTACCATGATAGTTAAATAAAATCTATTCCTTTGTTGTAGGGAAAAATTGGCTTTTCACAAAAACTATAACCATAGAGCTTTCCACCAGCCAAATATGCATGTAGTGATAGCATTATTGTCCTTGCTCTACTGTGTTACTTTGCCAGCATATTCCATGTGCTGACCCGTTTTCGGGCTGCAACGTGTTATGTTGTAGACTTTTCAGACGAGGAGTAAGGTTCGTTAGGTCGTTGCCGTGCAGCTCAGCTATGCCGTTGGAGTTGATGGACTCACTTTATCTTCCAAGCCTTCCGCTGTTATCGTATTAGATGGCCTTAAGCCATATTTATTGTAATAAGTTCTCTTTGGAGACATTCGATGTAATAAGTGTGTGATTGCTACTCTGTTATAAATCCTCGAGTACTGTGTGTGTCAGCATTACCGATCCAGGGATGACACTAAAGCACAGAGACTTGACTGTTTGAGGTTGGGTCGCTACAAGGCGCTTAAGTACAAATTAATATTTGGTAAACATCATCCTGAGACTATTACCTTGCCTACCCCTTCCTTGTTTGATTTATCTGCAGGCAAGTACCTTGTTCTGTGTGAGGCCATTCACGCCTACCGGAACCCTACATCAGCTACCGAGCCAGAGCTGGAACCACAATTTGATCCTCCACGACAGTCTGATTACCAATGGGATCCGGAGGTGATTGCCAACCAGTGGCAATCCAAAGCTTCTGCACAGTACGACCCCAATTATTACTTTGGATATCCGCCAGGCCAGCCGTGGACATAGACCAACTTAGGCCAAAAGCCTAAGCTTGGGGGAGTACGTATTTCTCACCGACATTACATTCATGTTCACACACTCATTGCTAGCTGTCGGTGCTCATACTTTTTCATTGTATCATCCATGCTAGTTTATTTCCTTTTTATGCTTTGTTCCTGTGTGTTTAATAAACCTTAAGAAAAACAAAAAAATAGTTGTAGCTTTTAATTAGTTTAGTTTCCATGCTTGTGGTAGTAATTAAAAAGAAACCCCAAAAATATTTCTCGTTCTTCTTTTGCTTGTTGGGAGCTTTCCCGAGTAAATAGTTTTATTTCTTTTCTTGTTCTTTGGGGGTCGAGAGGAGAAGGCCATAATTAAAATGTTGAAGTGGCTCTTATATGCATTATTGCTGATCTAACAAAGAGCCCATATTACCTTGTCTTCTCTCTTGAATTGAATGCTTGCAGATTCCTGCTTAGTCCAATGCACGTGCACTATTATTATTATCCACACTATTCGGTCGTGCAAGTGAAAGGCAATAATGATGATTATATGATGAACTTATTGAGATGAGAAAAGCTGGTATGAACTCGACCTCTCTTGTTTTTGTAAATATGATTAGTTCATCGTTCCTGATTCAGCCTATTATGAATAAACATGTTTGCAATGACAATTAGAGATTATAGTTGCTTATGCCATGCTTAATTAGCTAGGAGCTTATAATGGTTTACCTTGCGTGTCAACATGCTATTAAAATGGTTGTGATGTGGTATGATAGGGTGGTATCCTCTTTTGAACGATTCGAGTGGCTTGACTTGGCACATGTTCACGCATGTAGTTGAAACAAAATCAACATAGCCTCTATGATATTTATGTTCATGGTGCATTATATCCTACTCATGCTTGCATTCGGTGTTGATTAATTTTAATGCATGTTCATAAATGTTGTCGCTCTCTAGCTGGTCGCTTCCCAGTCTTTTGCTAGCCTTCACTTGTAAAGCGGGAATACTGCTTGTGCATCCAATTCCATAAACCCCAAAGTTGTTCCATATGAGTCCACCATACCTACCTATATACGGTATCTACATGCCGTTCCCAAGTAAATTTGTATGTGCCAAACTCTAAACCTTCAAATAAACATTATGTTTTGTATGCTCGAATAGCTCATGTATCAACTAGGGTTGTCTGTATCTTCCATGTTAGGCGGGTTATTCTCAAGAGGAGTGGACTCTGCTCCTCACTCACGAGAAAATGGCTGGTCACCAGGATGCCCAGTCCCATGCTTTATGCAAATCAAATCAAAATAACTACAAACAAAACTCCCTCGGGACTGTTGTTAGTTGGAGGCACTCGTTGTTTCGAGCAAGCCATGGATTGATGCCTGTTGGTGGAGGCGGGGTATAAAATTTACCATTCTATTTGGGAACCGCCTATAATGTGTGTAGCATGGAAGATATCGCCATCTCTTGGTTGTTATGTTGACAATGAAAGTATACCGCTCAAAATATTATTCATATATATTTCAAAACCGAGGTCTGGCACCTCTACAAATCCCTGCTTCCCTCTGCGAAGGACCTATCTATTTACTTTTATGCTGAGTCATCATCCTCTTATTAAAAAGTACCAGTTGGAGAGCACCACTGTCATTTGCATTCATTACTGTTAGTTTACATTGAGTATGACTTTACTGGATCTCTTTTACCATGAATTACAATGTCTAGTCAGTCCTTAATCTTTAAAGGTGCTCCGCATTTATGTTTTGCGGTCTCAGAAAGGGCTAGCGAGATACCATCTTGTTATATCATATCATGATTGTTTTGAGAAAGTGTTGTCATCCGAGATTTATTATTATTGCTCGCTAGTTGATTATGTCATTGATATGAGTAAACATGAGACCTAAATGTTATTGTGAATATGGTTCGTTCATAATCTTTGCTGAAAACTTGAATGCTGGCTTTACATATTTACAACAAGAGCAAACCGAGTTTGTAGAAGTTTTTCTTTATCACTTTAAGTTTATCAACTGAATTGCTTCAGGACAAGCAAAGGTTTAAGCTTGGGGAGTTGATACGTCTCCGTCGTATCTACTTTTCCAAACACTTTTGCCCTTGTTTTGGACTCTAACTTGCATGATTTGAATGGAACTAACCTGGACTGACGTTGTTTTCAGCAGAATTGCCATGGTGTTATTTTTGTGCAGAAATATAAGTTCTCGGAATGACCTGAAAATCAACGGAGAATTATTTTGGAATATATAAAAAATACTGGAAGGAAGATCCACGTCAGGGGGGCCTCCACCTGTCCACGAAGGTGGGGGCGCACCCTACCCCCCCTGGGCGCGCCCCCTGCCTTGTGGGCCCCCGGACGCTCCATCGACCTCAACCCTGACACCATATATTCACTTTCGGGGAGAAAAAACCAGGGAGAAGGATTCATCGCATTTTATGGTACGGAGCCGCCGCCAAGCCCTAAACTCTCTCGGGAGGGCTGATCTGGAGTCCGTTCGGGGCTCCAGAGAGGGGCATCCGTCGCCATCGTCATCATCAACCATCCTCCATCACCAATTTCATGATCCTCACCGCCGTGCGTGAGTAATTCCATCATAGGCTTGCTGGACGGTGATGGGTTGGATGAGATTTATCATGTAATCGAGTTAGTTTTGTTAGGGTTGGATCCCTAGTATCCACTATGTTCTGAGATTGATGTTGCTATGACTTTGCTATGCTTAATGCTTGTCACTAGGGCCCGAGTGCCATGATTTCAGATTTGAACCTATTATGTTTTCATCAATATATGAGAGTTCTTGATCCTATCTTGCAAGTCTATAGTCACCTACTATGTGTTATGATCCGCAACCCCGAAGTGACAATAATCGGGACCACTCCCGGTGATGACCATAGTTTGAGGAGTTCATGTATTCACTATGTGTTAATGCTTTGGTCCGGTACTCTATTAAAAGGAGGACTTAATATCCCTTAGTTTCCGCTAGGACCCTGCTGCCACGGGAGGGTAAGACAAAAGATGGCATGCAAGTTCTTTTCCATAAGCACATATGACTATATTTGGAATACATGCCTACATTACATTGATGAACTGGAGCTAGTTCTGTGTCACCCTAGGTTATGACGGTTACATGACGAACCGCATCCGGCATAATTCTCTATCACCGATCCATTGCCCACGAGCTTTC